>NC_134398.1:108137763-108274015 GCF_050003625.1 Haematobia irritans | reverse complement strand
ACAATGAATCGTTTGTCGCTTTGTTGTATACGGCCGTAAGTTGTCAGAACCGCCCTAAAGAGAAACATATATCTTATTAGTCAAAGTCGTTGTTAGGCGCAATTATAAGGAAAAAAAAACATAAAAAGTCCATCTCCGGGTTTGGTGAATCAGAGCCAATTTAAAATGTTATTATTAGTATTATATGTAAATATATGTTAACAGGTGGCGGCACAGACGATTCATACATTTCAGTGGAGCTTAGAATTTTCATTCGGGTTATCAACCCACACAGCGCAAGTTTAGCACGGACAATGAATCCTTTGTCGCTTTGTTGTATACGGCCGCAAGTTGTCTTAAACGCCCTAAAGAGAAACATATATCTTATTAGTCAAAGTCGCTGTTAGGTGCAATTATAACGAAAAAAACAAAAAAAGTCCATCTCCGGTTTTGGTGAATCAGAGCCAATTGAAAATTTTATTATTAGTATTATAAGTAAATATATGTTAACAGGTGTCTGAACCGTTACAGTTTATTAACAGAGTGTACTGTGACAAAATCGTTTGGCAAGACAAATAAGTAGAGACACCTATATCTTATTAGTCAAAGTCGTTGTTAGGCGCAATTATAAGGAAAAAAAAAACAAAAAAAGCCCATCTCCGGTTTTAGTGAATCAGAGCCAATTGAAAATTTTGTTATTAGTATTATATGTAAATATATGTTAACAGGTGTCTGAACCGTTACAGTTTATTAACAGAGTGTACTGTGACAAAATCGTATGGCAAGACAAATAAGTAGAGACACCTATACCTTGTTAGTCAAAGTCGTTGTTAGGCGCAATTATAAGAAAAAAAAAAAACAAAAAAAGCCCATCTCCGGTTTTGGTGAAACAGAGCCAATTGAAAATTTTATTATTAGTATTATATGTAAATATATGTTAACAGGTGGCGGCACATACGATTCATAAATTTCAGTGGAGCTTACAATTTTCAAATAAGTAGAGACACATATATCTTATTAGTCAAAGTCGTTGTTAGGCGCAATTATAAAGAAAAAAACAAAAAAAGCCCATCTCCGGTTTTGGTGAAACAGAGCCAATTGAAAATTTTATTATTAGTATTATATGTAAATATATGTTAACAGGTGTCTGAACCGTTACAGTTTATTAACAGAGTGTACTGTGACAAAATCGTTTGGCAAGACAAATAAGTAGAGACACCTATATCTTGTTAGTCAAAGTCGTTGTTAGGCGCAATTATAAGAAAAAAGAACAAAAAAAAGCCCATCTCCGGTTTTGGTGAAACAGAGCCAATTGAAAATTTTATTATTAGTATTATATGTAAATATATGTTAACAGGTGGCGGCACAGACGATTCATAAATTTCAGTGGAGCTTACAATTTTCATTTGGGTTATCAACCCACGCAAGCGCAATGAATCGTTTGTCGTTTTGTTGTATACGGCCGCAAGTTGTCTGAACCGCCCTAAAGAGAAACATATATCTTATTAGTCAAAGTCGTTGTTAGGCGCAATTATAAGGAAAAACACAAAAAAAGTCCATCTCCGGGTTTGGTGAATCCGAGCCAATTTAAAATTTTATTATTAGTATTATATGTAAATATATCTTAACAGGTGGCGGCACAGACGATTCATTAATTTTAGTGGAGCTTAGAATTTTCATTCGGGTTATCAACCCACACAGCGCAAGTTTAGCACGGACAATGAATCGTTTGTCGCTTTGTTGTATACGGCCGCAAGTTGTCTTTTGTTATTAGTATTATATGTAAATATATGTTAACAGGTGTCTGAACCGTTACAGTTTATTAACAGAGTATACTGTGACAAAATCGTTTGGCAAGACAAATAAGTAGAGACACCTATATCTTGTTAGTCAAAGTCGTTGTTAGGTGCAATTATAAGAAAAAAAAACAAAAAAAGCCCATCTCCGGTTTTGGTGAAACAGAGCCAATTGAAAATTTTATTATTAGTATTATATGTAAATATATGTTAACAGGTGGCGGCACAGACGATTCATAAATTTCAGTGGAGCTTACAATTTTCATTTGGGTTATCAACTCACGCAAGCGCAATGAATCGTTTGTCGTTTTGTTGTATACGGCCGCAAGTTGTCTGAACCGCCCTAAAGAGAAACATATACCTTATTAGTCAAAGTCGTTGTTAGGCGCAATTATAAAGAAAAAAACAAAAAAAGCCCATCTCCGGTTTTGGTGAAACAGAGCCAATTGAAAATTTTATTATTAGTATTATATGTAAATATATGTTAACAGGTGGCGGCACAGACGATTATTAGTATTATTGTAAATATATGTTAACAGGTGGCGGCACATACGATTCATAAATTTCAGTGGAGCTTACAATTTTCAAATAAGTAGAGACACCTATATCTTATTAGTCAAAGTCGTTGTTAGGCGCAATTATAAGGAAAAAAAAAACAAAAAAAGCCCATCTCCGGTTTTAGTGAATCAGAGCCAATTGAAAATTTTATTATTAGTATTATCAGAGCCAATTGAAAATTTTATTATTAGTATTATATGTAAATATATGTTAACAGGTGGCGGCACAGACGACTATTAGTATTATATGTAAATATATGTTAACAGGTGGCGGCACATACGATTCATAAATTTCAGTGGAGCTTACAATTTTCAAATAAGTAGAGACACATATATCTTATTAGTCAAAGTCGTTGTTAGGCGCAATTATAAAGAAAAAAACAAAAAAAGCCCATCTCCGGTTTTGGTGAAACAGAGCCAATTGAAAATTTTATTATTAGTATTATATGTAAATATATGTTAACAGGTGGCGGCACAGACGATTCATAAATTTCAGTGGAGCTTACAATTTTCATTTGGGTTATCAACCCACGCAAGCGCAATGAATCGTTTGTCGTTTTGTTGTATACGGCCGCAAGTTGTCTGAACCGCCCTAAAGAGAAACATATATCTTATTAGTCAAAGTCGTTGTTAGGCGCAATTATAAGGAAAAAACAAAAAAAGTCCATCTCCGGGTTTGGTGAATCAGAGCCAATTTAAAATTTTATTATTACTATTATATGTAAATATATGTTAACAGGTGGCGGCACAGACGATTCATAAATTTCAGTGGAGCTTAGAATTTTCATTCGTGTTATCAACCCACACAGCGTAAGTTTAGCACGGACAATGAATCGTTTGTCGCTTTGTTGTATACGGCCGTAAGTTGTCAGAACCGTCCTAAAGAGAAACATATATCTTATTAGTCAAAGTCTTTGTTAGGCGCAATTATAAAGAAAAAAAAAAACAAAAAAAAACCATCTCCGGTTATGGTGAATCAGAGCCAACTGAAAATTTTATTATTAGTATTATATGTAAATATATGTCAACAGCTGGCGGCACAGACGATTCATAAATTTCAGTGGAGCTTACAATTTTCATTCGGGTTATCAACCCACGCAAGCGCAATGAATCGTTTTTCGCTTTGTTGTATACGGCCGCAAGTTGTTTGGCAAGACAAATAAGTAGAGACACCTATATCTTATTAGTCAAAGTCATTGTTAGGCGCAATTATAAGGAAAAAAACAAAAAAAGTCCATCTCCGGTTTTGGTGAATCAGAGCCAATTGAAAATTTTATTATTAGTATTATATGTAAAGATATGTTAACAGGTGGCGGCACAGACGATTCATAAATTTCAGTGGAGCTTAGAATTTTCATTCGGGTTATCAACCCACACAGCGCAAGTTTAGCACGGACAATGAATCGTTTGTCGCTTTGTTGTATACGGCCGCAAGTTGTCTGAACCGCCCTAAAGAGAAACATATATCTGATTAGTCAAAGTCGTTGTTAGGCGCAATTATAATAAAAAAAACAAAAAAAGTCCATCTCCGGTTTTGGTGAATCAGAGCCAATTGAAAATTTTATTATTAGTATTATATGTAAATATATGTTAACAGGTGGCGGCACAGACGATTCATAAATTTCAGTGGAGCTTACAATTTTCATTCGGGTTATCAACCCACACAGCGCAAGTTTAGCACGGACAATGAATCGTTTGTCGCTTTGTTGTATACGGCCGTAAGTTGTCAGAACCGCCCTAAAGAGAAACATATATCTTATTAGTCAATGTCGTTGTTAGGCGCAATTATAAGGAAAAAAACAAAAAAGTCCATCTCCGGTTTTGGTGAATCAGAGCCAATTGAAAATGTTATTATTAGTATTATATGTAAATATATGTTAACAGGTGGCGGCACAGATGATTATTAGTATTATATGTAAATATATGTTAACAGGTGGCGGCACATACGATTCATAAATTTCAGTGGAGCTTACAATTTTCAAAAAAGTAGAGACACATATATCTTATTAGTCAAAGTCGTTGTTAGGCGCAATTATAAAGAAAAAAACAAAAAAGCCCATCTCCGGTTTTGGTGAAACAGAGCCAATTGAAAATTTCATTATTAGTATTATATATAAATATATGTTAACAGGTGGCGGCACAGACGATTCATAAATTTCAGTGGAGCTTACAATTTTCATTTGGGTTATCAACCCACGCAAGCGCAATGAATCGTTTGTCGTTTTGTTGTATACGGCCGCAAGTTGTCTGAACCGCCCTAAAGAGAAACATATATCTTATTAGTCAAAGTCGTTGTTAGGCGCAATTATAAGGAAAAAAAACAAAAAAAATCCATCTCCGGGTTTGGTGAATCAGAGCCAATTTAAAATTTTATTATTAGTATTATATGTAAATATATGTTAACAGGTGGCGGCACAGACGATTCATAAATTTCAGTGGAGCTTAGAATTTTCATTCGGGTTATCAACCCACACAGCGCAAGTTTAGCACGGACAATGAATCGTTTGTCGCTTTGTTGTATACGGCCGTAAGTTGTCAGAACCGCCCTAAAGAGAAACATATATCTTATTAGTCAAAGTCGTTGTTAGGCGCAATTATAAAGAAAAAAAAAAACAAAAAAACCCATCTCCGGTTATGGTGAATCAGAGCCAATTGAAAATTTTATTATTAGTATTATATGTAAATATATGTTAACGCTGGCGGCACAGACGATTCATAAATTTCAGTGGAGCTTACAATTTTCATTCGGGTTATCAACCCACGCAAGCGCAATGAATCGTTTTTCGCTTTGTTGTATACGGCCGCAAGTTGTTTGGCAAGACAAATAAGTAGAGACACCTATATCTTATTAGTCAAAGTCATTGTTAGGCGCAATTATAAGGAAAAAAACAAAAAAAGTCCATCTCCGGTTTTGGTGAATCAGAGCCAATTGAAAATTTTATTATTAGTATTATATGTAAAGATATGTTAACAGGTGGCGGCACAGACGATTCATAAATTTCAGTGGAGCTTAGAATTTTCATTCGGGTTATCAACCCACACAGCGCAAGTTTAGCACGGACAATGAACCGTTTGTCGCTTTGTTGTATACGGCCGCAAGTTGTCTGAACCGCCCTAAAGAGAAACATATATCTGATTAGTCAAAGTCGTTGTTAGGCGCAATTATAATAAAAAAAAAACAAAAAAAGTCCATCTCCGGTTTTGGTGAATCAGAGCCAATTGAAAATTTTATTATTAGTATTATATGTAAATATATGTTAACAGGTGGCGGCACATACGATTCATAAATTTCAGTGGAGCTTACAATTTTCAAATAAGTAGAGATACCTATATCTTATTAGTCAAAGTCGTTGTTAGGCGCAATTATAAAGAAGAAAACAAAAAAAGCCCATCTCCGGTTTTGGTGAAACAGAGCCAATTGAAAATTTTATTATTAGTATTATATGTAAATATATGTTAACAGGTGGCGGCACAGACGATTCATAAATTTCAGTGGAGCTTACAATTTTCAAATAAGTAGAGACACCTATATCTTATTAGTCAAAGTCGTTGTTAGGCGCAATTATAAAGAAAAAAAAAAACAAAAAAACCCATCTCCGGTTATGATGAATCAGAGCAAATTGAAAATTTTATTATTAGTATTATATGTAAATATATGTTACCAGCTGGCGGCACAGACGATTCATAAATTTCAGTGGAGCTTACAATTTTCATTCGGGTTATCAACCCATGCAAGCGCAATGAATCGTTTTTCGCTTTGTTGTATACGACCGCAAGTTGTTTGGCAAGACAAATAAGTAGAGACACCTATATCTTATTAGTCAAAGTTGTTGTAAGGCGCAATTATAAGGAAAAAAAACAAAAAAAGTCCATCTCCGGTTTTGGTGAATCAGAGCCAATTGAAAATTTTATTATTAGTATTATATGTAAAGATATGTTAACAGGTGGCGGCACAGACGATTCATAAATTTCAGTGGAGCTTAGAATTTTCATTCGGGTTATCAAACCACACAACGCAAGTTTAGCACGGACAATGAATCGTTTGTCGCTTTGTTGTATACGGCCGCAAGTTGTCTGAACCGCCCTAAAGAGAAACATATATCTTATTAGTCAAAGTCGTTGTTAGGCGCAATTATAAGGAAAAAAACAACAAAAGTCCATCTCCGGGTTTGGTGAATCAGAGCCAATTGAAAATTTTATTATTAGTATTATATGTAAATATATGTTAACAGGTGGCGGCACAGACGATTCATAAATTTCAGTGGAGCTTACAATTTTCATTCGGGTTATCAACCCACACAGTGCAAGTTTAGCACGGACAATGAATCGTTTGTCGCTTTGTTGTATACGGCCGTAAGTTGTCAGAACCGCCCTAAAGAGAAACATATATCTTATTAGTCAAAGTCGTTGTTAGGCGCAATTAAAAGGAAAAAAACAAAAAAGTCCATCTCCGTCCATCTCTAGAGACACCTATATCTTATTAGTCAAAGTCGTTGTTAGGCGCAATTATAAGGAAAAAAACAAAAAAGACCATCTCCGGTTTTGGTGAATCAGAGCCAATTGAAAATTTTATTATTAGTATTATATGTAAATTTATGTTAACAGGTGGCGGCACAGACGATTCATAAATTTCAGTGGAGCTTAGAATTTTCATTCGGGTCATCAACCCACACAGCGCAAGTTTAGCACGGACAATGAATCGTTTGTCGCTTTGTTGTATACGGCCGCAAGTTGTCTGAACCGCCCTAAAGAGAAACATATATCTGATTAGTCAAAGTCGTTGTTAGGCGCAATTATAAGAAAAAAACAAAAAAAGTCCATCTCCGGTTTTGGTGAATCAGAGCCAATTGAAAATTTTATTATTAGTATTATATGTAAATATATGTTAACAGGTGGCGGCACAGACGATTCATAAATTTCAGTGGAGCTTACAATTTTCAAATAAGTAGAGATACCTATATCTTATTAGTCAAAGTCGTTGTTAGGCGCAATTATAAAGAAAAAAAACAAAAAAGCCCATCTCCGGTTTTGGTGAAACAGAGCCAATTGAAAATTTTATTATTAGTATTATATGTAAATATATGTTAACAGGTGGCGGCACAGACGATTCATAAATTTCAGTGGAGCTTACAATTTTCAAATAAGTAGAGACACCTATATCTTATTAGTCAAAGTCGTTGTTAGGCGCAATTATAAAGAAAAAACAAAAAAACCCATCTCCGGTTATGGTGAATCAGAGCCAATTGAAAATTTTATTATTAGTATTATATGTAAATATATGTTAACAGCTGGCGGCACAGACGATTCATAAATTTCAGTGGAGCTTACAATTTTCATTCGGGATATCAGCCCACGCAAGCGCAATGAATCGTTTTTCGCTTTGTTGTATACAGCCGCAAGTTGTTTGGCAAGACAAATAAGTAGAGACACCTATATCTTATTAGTCAAAGTCGTTGTTAGGCGCAATTATAAGGAAAAAAACAAAAAAAGTCCATCTCCGGTTGTGGTGAATCAGAGCCAATTGAAAATTTTATTATTAGTATTATATGTAAAGATATGTTAACAGGTGGCGGCACAGACGATTCATAAATTTCAGTGGAGCTTAGAATTTTCATTCGGGTTATCAAACCACACAACGCAAGTTTAGCACGGACAATGAATCGTTTGTCGCTTTGTTGTATACGGCCGCAAGTTGTCTGAACCGCCCTAAAGAGAAACATATATCTTATTAGTCAAAGTCGTTGTTAGGCGCAATTATAAGGAAAAAAACAAAAAAAGTCCATCTCCGGGTTTGGTGAATCAGAGCCAATTGAAAATTTTATTATTAGTATTATATGTAAATATGTGTTAACAGGTGGCGGCACAGACGATTCATAAATTTCAGTGGAGCTTACAATATTCATTCGGGTTATCAACCCACACAGCGCAAGTTTAGCACGGACAATGAATCGTTTGTCGCTTTGTTGTATACGGCCGTAATTTGTCAGAACCGCCCTAAAGAGAAACATATATCTTATTAGTCAAAGTCGTTGTTAGGCGCAATTAAAAGGAAAAAAACAAAAAAGTCCATCTCCGTCCATCTCTAGAGACACCTATATCTTATTAGTCAAAGTCGTTGTTAGGCGCAATTATAAAGAAAAAAAACAAAAAAACCCATCTCCGGTTATGGTGAATCAGAGCCAATTGAAAATTTTATTATTAGTATTATATGTAAATATATGTTAACAGCTGGCGGCACAGACGATTCATAAATTTCAGTGGAGCTTACAATTTTCATTCGGGTTATCAACCCACGCAAGCGCAATGATTCGTTTTTCGCTTTGTTGTATACGGCCGCAAGTTGTTTGGCAAGACAAATAAGTAGAGACAACTATATCTTATTAGTCAAAGTCATTGTTAGGCGCAATTATAAGGATAAAAACAAAAGAAGTCCATCTCCGGTTTTGGTGAATCAGAGCCAATTGAAAATTTTATTATTAGTATTATATGTAAAGATATGTTAACAGGTGGCGGCACAGACGATTCATAAATTTCAGTGGAGCTTAGAATTTTCATTCGGGTTATCAACCCACACAGCGCAAGTTTAGCACGGACAATGAATCGTTTGTCGCTTTGTTGTATACGGCCGCAAGTTGTCTGAACCGCCCTAAAGAGAAACATATATCTGATTAGTCAAAGTCGTTGTTAGGCGCAATTATAAGAAAAAAACAAAAAAAAGTCCATCTCCGGTTTTGGTGAATAAGAGCCAATTGAAAATTTTATTATTAGTATTATATGTAAATATATGTTAACAGGTGGCGGCACATACGATTCATAAATTTCAGTGGAGCTTACAATTTTCAAATAAGTAGAGATACCTATATCTTATTAGTCAAAGTCGTTGTTAGGCGCAATTATAAAGAAAAAAACAAAAAAAGCCCATCTCCGGTTTTGGTGAAACAGAGCCAATTGAAAATTTTATTATTAGTATTATATGTAAATATATGTTAACAGGTGGCGGCGCAGACGATTCATAAATTGCAGTGGAGCTTACAATTTTCAAATAAGTAGAGACACCTATATCTTATTAGTCAAAGTCGTTGTTAGGCGCAATTATAAAGAAAAAAAAAAAACAAAAAAACCCATCTCCGGTTATGGTGAATCAGAGCCAATTGAAAATTTTATTATTAGTATTATATGTAAATATATGTTAACAGCTGGCGGCACAGACGATTCATAAATTTCAGTGGAGCTTAGAATTTTCATTCGGGTTATCAACCCACACAGCGCAAGTTTAGCACGGACAATGAATCGTTTGTCGCTTTGTTGTATACGGCCGCAAGTTGTCTGAACCGCCCTAAAGAGAAACATATATCTTATTAGTCAAAGTCGTTGTTAGGCGCAATTATAAGGAAAAAAAACAAAAAAAGTCCATCTCCGGGTTTGGTGAATCAGAGCCAATTGAAAATTTTATTATTAGTATTATATGTAAATATGTGTTAACAGGTGGCGGCACAGACGATTCATAAATTTCAGTGGAGCTTACAATTTTCATTCGGGTTATCAACCCACACAGCGCAAGTTTAGCACGGACAATGAATCGTTTGTCGCTTTGTTGTATACGGCCGTAAGTTGTCAGAACCGCCCTAAAGAGAAACATATATCTTATTAGTCAAAGTCGTTGTTAGGCGCAATTAAAAGGAAAAAAACAAAAAAGTCCATCTCCGTCCATCTCTAGAGACACCTATATCTTATTAGTCAAAGTCGTTGTTAGGCGCAATTATAAGGAAAAAACAAAAAAAGTCCATCTCCGGTTTTGGTGAATCAGATCCAATTGAAAATTTTATTATTAGTATTATATGTAAACATATGTTAACAGGTGGTGGCACAGACGATTCATAAATTTCAGTGGAGCTTAGAATTTTCATTCGGGTTATCAACCCACACAGCGCAAGTTTAGCACGGACAATGAATCGTTTGTCGCTTTGTTGTATACGGCCGCAAGTTGTCTGAACCGCCCTAAAGAGAAACATATATCTTATTAGTCAAAGTCGTTGTTAGGCGCAATTATAAAGAAAAAAAAAACAAAAAAAGCCCATCTCCGGTTTTGGTGAAACAGAGCCAATTGAAAATTGTATTATTAGTATTATATGTAAATATATGTTAACAGGTGGCGGCACAGACGATTCATAAATTTCAGTGGAGCTTACAATTTTCATTCGGGTTATCAACCCACGCAAGCGCAATGAATCGTTTGTCGCTTTGTTGTATACGGCCGCAAGTTGTTTGGCAAGACAAATAATAGAGTAAGTTAGGCGCAATTATAAAGAAAAAAAACAAAAAAACTCCATCTCCGGTTTGGTGAATTAGAGCCAATTGAAAATTTTATTATTAGTATTATATGTAAGTATATGTTAACAGGTGTCTGAACCGTTACAGTTTATTAAAAGAGTGTACTGTAACAAAATCGTTTGGCAAGACAAATAAGTAGAGACACCTATAGCTTATTAGTCAAAGTCGTTGTTAGGCGCAATTATAAGGAAAAAAAAACAAAATAATTCCATCTCCGGTTTTGGCGAATCAGAGCCAATTGCAAATTTTATTAATAGTATTATATGTGTTTACATATAATACTAATGTAACAGGTGGCGGCACAGACGATTCATAAATTTCAGTGGAGCTTAGAATTTTCATTCGGGTTATCAACCCACACAGCACAAGTTTAGCACGGACAATGAATCGTTTGTCGCTTTGTTGTATACGGCCGCAAAATGTCTGAACCGCCCTAAAGAGAAACATATACCTTATTAGTCAAAGTCGTTGTTAGGCGCAATTATAAAGAAAAAAAAAAAAACAAAAAATCCCTTCTCCGGTTTTGGTGAACCGTTACAGTTTATTAACAGAGTGTACTGTGACAAAATCGTTTGGCAAGACAAATAAGTAGAGACACCTATATCTTATTAGTCAAAGTCGTTGTTAGGCGCAATTATAAGAAAAAAAAAAAACAAAAAAAGTCCATCTCCGGTTTTGGTGAATCAGAGCCAATTGAAAATTGTATTATTAGTATTATATGTAAATATATGTTAACAGGTGGCGGCACATACGATTCATAAATTTCAGTGGAGCTTACAATTTTCAAATAAGTAGAGACACCTATATCTTATTAGTCAAAGTCGTTGTTAGGCGCAATTATAAAGAAAAAAACAAAAAAAACCCATCTCCGGTTTTGGTGAAACAGAGCCAATTGAAAATTTTATTATTAGTATTATATGTAAATATATGTTAACAGGTGGCGGCACAGACGATTCATAAATTTCAGTGGAGCTTACAATTTTCATTCGGGTTATCAACCCACGCAAGCGCAATGAATCGTTTGTCGCTTTGTTGTATACGGCCGCAAGTTGTTTGGCAAGACAAATAAGTAGAGACACCTGTATCTTATTAGTCAAAGTCGTTGTTAGGCGCAGTTATAAAGAAAAAAAAAAAACAAAAAAAGCCCATCTCCGGTTTTGGTGAATCAGAGCCAATTCCAAATTTTATTATTGGTATTATATGTAAATATATGTTAACAGGTGTCTGAACCGTTACAGTTTATTAACAGAGTGTACTGTAACAAAATCGTTTGGCAAGACAAATAAGTAGAGACACCTATATCTTATTAGTCAAAGTCGTTGTTAGGCGCAATAATAAGGAAAAAATCAAAAAAGTCCATCTCCGGTTTTGGTGAATCAGAGCCAATTGAACATTTTATTATTAGTATTATATGTAAACATATGTTAACAGGTGGCGGCACAGACGATTCATAAATTTCAGTGGAGCTTAGAATTTTCCTTCGGGTTATCAACCCACACAGCGCAAGTTTAGCACGGACAATGAATCGTTTGTCGCTGTGTTGTATACGGCCGCAAGTTGTCTGAACCGCCCTAAAGAGAAACATATATCTTTTTAGTCAAAGTTGTTGTTAGGCGCAATTATAAGGGAAAAAACAAAAAAGTCCATCTCCGGTTTTGGTGAATCAGAGCCAATTGAAAATTTTATTATTAGTATTATATGTAAATATATGTTAGCAGGTGGCGGCACAGACGATTCATAAATTTCAGTGGAGCTTACAATTTTCATTCGGGTTATCAACCCACGCAAGCGCAATGAATCGTTACGCTTTGTTGTATACGGCCGCAAGTTGTTTGGCAAGACAAATAAGTAGAGACGCCTATATCTTATTAGTCAAAGTCGTTGTTAGGCGCAATTATAAGGAAAAAACAAAAAAGTCCATCCCCGGTTTGGTGAATTAGAGCCAATTGAAAATTTTATTATTAGTATTATATGTAAGTATATGTTAACATGTGTCTGAACCGTTACAGTTTATTAAAAGAGTGTAGTGTAACAAAATCGTTTGGCAAGACAAATAAGTAGAGACACCTATATCTTATTAGTCAAAGTCGTTGTTAGGCGCAATTATAAAGAAAAAAACAAAAAAGTCCATCTCCGGTTTTGGTGAATCAGAGCCAATTGAACATTTTATTATTAGTATTATATGTAAACATATGTTAACAGGTGGCGGCACAGACGATTCATAAATTTCAGTGGAGCTTAGAATTTTCATTCGGGTTATCAACCCACACAGCGCAAGTTTAGCACGGACAATGAATCGTTTGTCGCTTTGTTGTATACGGCCGCAAGTTGTCTGAACCGCCCTAAAGAGAAACATATATCTTTTTAGTCAAAGTCGTTGTTAGGCGCAATTATAAGGAAAAAAACAAAAAAAGTCCATCTCCGGTTTTGGAAAATCAGAGCCAATTGAACATTTTATTATTAGTATTATATGTAAACATATGTTAACAGGTGGCGGCACAGACGATTCATAAATTTCAGTGGAGCTTAGAATTTTCATTCGGGTTATCAACCCACACAGCGCAAGTTTAGCACGGACAATGAATCGTTTGTCGCTTTGTTGTATACGGCCGCAAGTTGTCTGAACCGCCCTAAAGAGAAACATATATCTTTTTAGTCAAAGTCGTTGTTAGGCGCAAGTATAAGGAAAAAAACAAAAAAAGTCCATCTCCGGTTTGGTGAATTAGAGCCAATTGAAAATTTTATTATTAGTATTATATGTAAATATATGTTAATAGGTGTCTGAACCGTTACAGTTTATTAGCAGAGTGTACTGTAACAAAATCGTTTGGCAAGGCAAATAAGTAGAGACGCCTATATCTTATTAGTCAAAGTCGTTGTTAGGCACAATTATAAGGAAAAAACAAAAAAGTCCATCTCCGGTTTTGGTGAATCAGATCCAATTGAAAATTTTATTATTAGTATTATATGTAAACATATGTTAACAGGTGGTGGCACAGACGATTCATAAATTTCAGTGGAGCTTAGAATTTTCATTCGGGTTATCAACCCACGCAAGCGCAATGAATCGTTTGTCGCTTTGTTGTATACGGCCGCAAGTTGTTTGGCAAGACAAATAGTAGAGACACCTATATATTATTAGTCAAAGTCGTTGTTAGGCGCAATTATAAGGAAAAAACAAAAAAAGTCCATCTCCGGTTTGGTGAATTAGAGCCAATTGAAAATTTTATATTAGTATTATAACAAAATCGTTTGGCAAGAAAAATAAGTAGAGGCACCTATATCTTATTAGTCAAAGTCGTTGTTAGGCAAAATTATAAGGAAAAAAACAAAAAAGTCCATCTCCGGTTTTGGTGAAACAGAGCCAATTGAAAATTTTATTATTAGTATTATATGTAAACATATGTTAACAGGTGGCGGCACAGACGATTCATAAATTTCAGTGGAGCTTAGAATTTTCATTCGGGTTATCAACCCACACACCGCAAGTTTAGCACGGACAATGAATCGTTTGTCGCTTTGTTGTATACGGCCGCAAGTTGTCTGAACCGCCCTAAAGAGAAACATATATCTTATTAGTGAAAGTCGTTGTTAGGCGCAATTATAAGGAAAAAACAAAAAAAGTCCATCTCCGGTTTTGGTGAATCAGAGCCAATTGAAAATTTTATTATTAGTATTATATGTAAATATATGTTAACAGGTGTCTGAACCGTTGCAGTTTATTAACAGAGTGTACTGTGACAAAATCGTTTGGCAAGACAAATAAGTAGAGACACCTATATCTTATTAGTCAAAGTCGTTGTTAGGCGCAATTATAAAGAAAAAACAAAAAAACCCATCTCCGGTTTTGGTGAATCAGAGCCAATTGAAAATTTTATTATTAGTATTATATGTAAATATATGTTAACAGGTGTCTGAACCGTTGCAGTTTATTAACAGAGTGTACTGTGACAAAATCGTTTGGCAAGACAAATAAGTAGAGACACCTATATCTTATTAGTCAAAGTCGTTGTTAGGCGCAATTATAAGAAAAAAAAACGAAAAAAGTCCATCTCCGGTTTTGGTGAATCAGAGCCAATTGAAAATTTTATTATTAGTATTATATGTAAATATATGTTAACAGGTGGCGGCACATACGATTCATAAATTTCAGTGGAGCTTACAATTTTCAAATAAGTAGAGACACCTATATCTTATTAGTCAAAGTCGTTGTTAGGCGCAATTATAAAGAAAAAACAAAAAAACCCATCTCCGGTTTTGGTGAAACAGAGCCAATTGAAAATTTTATTATTAGTATTATATGTAAATATATGTTAACAGGTGGCGGCACAGACGATTCATAAATTTCAGTGGAGCTTACAATTTTCATTCGGGTTATCAACCCACGCAAGCGCAATGAATCGTTTGTCGCTTTGTTGTATACGGCCGCAAGTTGTTTGGCAAGACAAATAATAGAGTAAGTTAGGCGCAATTATAAAGAAAAAAACAAAAAAACTCCATCTCCGGTTTGGTGAATTAGAGACAATTGAAAATTTTATTATTAGTATTATATGTAAGTATATGTTAACAGGTGTCTGAACCGTTACAGTTTATTAAAAGAGTGTACTGTAACAAAATCGTTTGGCAAGACAAATAAGTAGAGACACCTATATCTTATTAGTCAAAGTCGTTGTTAGGCGCAATTATAAGGAAAAAAAAAAAAAACAAAATAATTCCATCTCCGGTTTTGGTGAATCAGAGCCAATTGAAAATTTTATTTTAGTATTATATGTGTTTCCTTATTTTTGCTCCTAACAACAACTTTGACTAATAAGATATATTTTTCTCTTTAGGGCGGTTCAGACAACTTGCGGCCGTATACAACAAAGCGACAAACGATTCATTGTCCGTGCTAAACTTGCGCTATGTGGGTTGATAACCCGAATGAAAATTGTAAGCTCCACTGAAATTTATGAATCGTCTGTGCCGCCACCTGTTAACATATATTTACATATAATACTAATAATAAAATTTTCAATTGGATCTGATTCACCAAAACCGGAGATGGACTTTTTTTGTTTTTTTCCTTATAATTGCGCCTAACAACGACTTTGACTAATAAGGTATATGTTTCTCTTTAGGGCGGTTCAGACAACTTGCGGCCGTATACAACAAAGCGACAAACGATTCATTGCGCTTGTGTGGGTTGATAACCCGAATGAAAATTGTAAGCTCCACTGAAATTTATGAATCGTCTGTGCCGCCACCTGTTAACATATATTTACATATAATACTAATAATAACATTTTCAATTGGC
Source organism: Haematobia irritans (assembly GCF_050003625.1). NCBI lineage: Eukaryota > Metazoa > Arthropoda > Insecta > Diptera > Muscidae > Haematobia > Haematobia irritans. Next base: position 108,258,056 of record NC_134398.1, on the reverse strand, counting down.
TCTGATTCACCAAAACCGGAGATGGGCTTTTTTTATTTTTTTTCTTTTTATTATAATTGCGCCTAACAACGACTTTGACTAATAAGATATAGGTGTCTCTACTTATTTGAAGATTGTAAGCTCCACTGAAATTTATGAATCGTCTGTGCCGCCACCTGTTAACATATGTTTATATAATACTAATAATAAAATTTTCACTTGGCTCTGATTCATCAAAACCGGAGGTGGACTTTATTTTTTTCTTTATAATTGCGCCTAACAACGACTTTGACTAATAAGATATAGGTGTCACTACTTATTTGAAAATTGTAAGCTCCACTGATTAACCAAAACCTGAGATTGACTTTTTTTCTTATAATTGTGCCTAACAACGACTTTGACTAATAAGATATAGGTGTCTCTACTTATTTGTCTTGCCAAACGATTTTGTCACAGTACACTCTGTTAATAAACTGTAACGGTTCAGACACCTGTTAACATATATTTACATATGATACTAATAATAAAATTGTCAATTGGCTCTGATTCACCAAAACCGGAGATGGGTTTTTTTTGTTGTTTTTTCTTTATAATTGCGCCTAACAACGACTTTGACTAATAAGATATAGGTGCCTCTACGTATTTGTCTTGCCAAACGATTTTGTCACAGTACACTCTGTTAATAAACTGTAACAGACACCTGTTAACATATATTTACATATAATACTAATAATAAAATTTTAATTGGCTCTCATTCGCCAAAACCGGAGATGGACTTTTTTTGTTTTTTCCTTATAATTGCGCCTAACAACGACTTTGACTAATAAGATATATGTTTCTCTTTAGGGCGGTTCAGACAACTTGCGGCCTTATACAACAAAGCGACAAACGATTCATTGTCCGTTCTACTTGCGTTAAACTTGCGATGTGTGGGTTGATAACTGAAATTTATTAATCGTCTGTGCCGCCACCTGTTAACATATATTTACATATAATACTAATAATAAAATTTTCAATTGGCTCTGATTCACCAAACCCGGAGATGGACTTTTTTGTTTTTTTTTTCCTTATAATTGCGCCTAACAACGACTTTGACAATAAGATATATGTTTCTCTTTGATAACCCGAATGAAAATTGTACGCTCCACTGAAATTTATGAATCGTCTGTGCCGCCACCTTTTAACATATATTTACATATAATACTAATATAATACTTTGTTGTATACGGCCGCAAGTTGTCTGAACCGCCCTAAAGAGAAACATATATCTTATTAGTCAAAGTCGTTGTTAGGCGCAATTATAAAGAAAAAACATAAAGAGTCCATCTCCGGTTTTGGTGAATGAGAGACAATTAAAATTTTATTAGTATTATATGTAAATATATGTTAACAGGTGTCTGTTACAGTTTATTAACAGAGTGTACTGTGACAAAATCGTTGGGCAAGACAAATAAGTAGAGACACCTATATCTTATTAGTCAAAGTCGTTGTTAGGCACAATTATAAGAAAAAAAAAACAAAATAATTCCATCTCCGGTTTTGGTGAATCAGAGCCAATTGAAAATTTTATTATTAGTATTATATGTGTTTCCTTATTTTTGCGCCTAACAACGACTTTGACTAATAAGATATATTTTTCTCTTTAGGGCGGTTCAGACAACTTGCGGCCGTATACAACAAAGCGACAAACGATTCATTGTCCGTGCTAAACTTGCGCTATGTGGGTTGATAACCCGAATGAAAATTGTAAGCTCCACTGAAATTTATGAATCGTCTGTGCCGCCACCTGTTAACATATATTTACATATAATACTAATAATAAAATTTTCAATTGGATCTGATTCACCAAAACCGGAGATGGACTTTTTTTGTTTTTTTTCCTTATAATTGCGCCTAACAACGACTTTGACTAATAAGATATATGTTTCTCTTTAGGGCGGTTCAGACAACTTGCGGCCGTATACAACAAAGCGACAAACGATTCATTGCGCTTGTGTGGGTTGATAACCCGAATGAAAATTGTAAGCTCCACTGAAATTTATGAATCGTCTGTGCCGCCACCTGTTAACATATATTTACATATAATACTAATAATAACATTTTCAATTGGCTCTGATTCACCAAAACCGGAGATGGGCTTTTTTTATTTTTTTCTTTTTATTATAATTGCGCCTAACAACGACTTTGACTAATAAGATATAGGTGTCTCTACTTATTTGAAGATTGTAAGCTCCACTGAAATTTATGAATCGTCTGTGCCGCCACCTGTTAACATATGTTTATATAATACTAATAATAAAATTTTCACTTGGCTCTGATTCATCAAAACCGGAGGTGGACTTTATTTTTTTCTTTATAATTGCGCCTAACAACGACTTTGACTAATAAGATATAGGTGTCTCTACTTATTTGAAAATTGTAAGCTCCACTGATTAACCAAAACCTGAGATTGACTTTTTTTCTTATAATTGTGCCTAACAACGACTTTGACTAATAAGATATAGGTGTCTCTACTTATTTGTCTTGCCAAACGATTTTGTCACAGTACACTCTGTTAATAAACTGTAACGGTTCAGACACCTGTTAACATATATTTACATATGATACTAATAATAAAATTGTCAATTGGCTCTGATTCACCAAAACCGGAGATGGGTTTTTTTGTTGTTTTTTCTTTATAATTGCGCCTAACAACGACTTTGACTAATAAGATATAGGTGCCTCTACGTATTTGTCTTGCCAAACGATTTTGTCACAGTACACTCTGTTAATAAACTGTAACAGACACCTGTTAACATATATTTACATATAATACTAATAATAAAATTTTAATTGGCTCTCATTCGCCAAAACCGGAGATGGACTTTTTTTGTTTTTTCCTTATAATTGCGCCTAACAACGACTTTGACTAATAAGATATATGTTTCTCTTTAGGGCGGTTCAGACAACTTGCGGCCTTATACAACAAAGCGACAAACGATTCATTGTCCGTTCTACTTGCGTTAAACTTGCGATGTGTGGGTTGATAACTGAAATTTATTAATCGTCTGTGCCGCCACCTGTTAACATATATTTACATATAATACTAATAATAAAATTTTCAATTGGCTCTGATTCACCAAACCCGGAGATGGACTTTTTTGTTTTTTTTTTTTTTTCCTTATAATTGCGCCTAACAACGACTTTGACAATAAGATATATGTTTCTCTTTGATAACCCGAATGAAAATTGTACGCTCCACTGAAATTTATGAATCGTCTGTGCCGCCACCTTTTAACATATATTTACATATAATACTAATATAATACTTTGTTGTATACGGCCGCAAGTTGTCTGAACCGCCCTAAAGAGAAACATATATCTTATTAGTCAAAGTCGTTGTTAGGCGCAATTATAAAGAAAAAACATAAAGAGTCCATCTCCGGTTTTGGTGAATGAGAGACAATTAAAATTTTATTAGTATTATATGTAAATATATGTTAACAGGTGTCTGTTACAGTTTATTAACAGAGTGTACTGTGACAAAATCGTTGGGCAAGACAAATAAGTAGAGACACCTATATCTTATTAGTCAAAGTCGTTGTTAGGCACAATTATAAGAAAAAAAAAAAACAAAATAATTCCATCTCCGGTTTTGGTGAATCAGAGCCAATTGAAAATTTTATTATTAGTATTATATGTGTTTCCTTATTTTTGCGCCTAACAACGACTTTGACTAATAAGATATATTTTTCTCTTTAGGGCGGTTCAGACAACTTGCGGCCGTATACAACAAAGCGACAAACGATTCATTGTCCGTGCTAAACTTGCGCTATGTGGGTTGATAACCCGAATGAAAATTGTAAGCTCCACTGAAATTTATGAATCGTCTGTGCCGCCACCTGTTAACATATATTTACATATAATACTAATAATAAAATTTTCAATTGGATCTGATTCACCAAAACCGGAGATGGACTTTTTTTGTTTTTTTCCTTATAATTGCGCCTAACAACGACTTTGACTAATAAGATATATGTTTCTCTTTAGGGCGGTTCAGACAACTTGCGGCCGTATACAACAAAGCGACAAACGATTCATTGCGCTTGTGTGGGTTGATAACCCGAATGAAAATTGTAAGCTCCACTGAAATTTATGAATCGTCTGTGCCGCCACCTGTTAACATATATTTACATATAATACTAATAATAACATTTTCAATTGGCTCTGATTCACCAAAACCGGAGATGGGCTTTTTTTATTTTTTTCTTTTTATTATAATTGCGCCTAACAACGACTTTGACTAATAAGATATAGGTGTCTCTACTTATTTGAAGATTGTAAGCTCCACTGAAATTTATGAATCGTCTGTGCCGCCACCTGTTAACATATGTTTATATAATACTAATAATAAAATTTTCACTTGGCTCTGATTCATCAAAACCGGAGGTGGACTTTATTTTTTTCTTTATAATTGCGCCTATCAACGACTTTGACTAATAAGATATAGGTGTCTCTACTTATTTGAAAATTGTAAGCTCCACTGATTAACCAAAACCTGAGATTGACTTTTTTTCTTATAATTGTGCCTAACAACGACTTTGACTAATAAGATATAGGTGTCTCTACTTATTTGTCTTGCCAAACGATTTTGTCACAGTACACTCTGTTAATAAACTGTAACGGTTCAGACACCTGTTAACATATATTTACATATGATACTAATAATAAAATTGTCAATTGGCTCTGATTCGCCAAAACCGGAGATGGGTTTTTTTTGTTGTTTTTTCTTTATAATTGCGCCTAACAACGACTTTGACTAATAAGATATAGGTGCCTCTACGTATTTGTCTTGCCAAACGATTTTGTCACAGTACACTCTGTTAATAAACTGTAACTGACACCTGTTAACATATATTTACATATAATACTAATAATAAAATTTTAATTGGCTCTCATTCGCCAAAACCGGAGATGGACTTTTTTTGTTTTTTCCTTATAATTGCGCCTAACAACGACTTTGACTAATAAGATATATGTTTCTCTTTAGGGCGGTTCAGACAACTTGCGGCCTTATACAACAAAGCGACAAACGACAATGGTCCGTTCTACTTTCGTTAAACTTGCGATGTGTGGGTTGATAACTGAAATTTATTAATCGTCTGTGCCGCCACCTGTTAACATATATTTACATATAATACTAATAATAAAATTTTCAATTGGCTCTGATTCACCAAACCCGGAGATGGACTTTTTTGTTTTTTTTTTTTCCTTATAATTGCGCCTAACAACGACTTTGACAATAAGATATATGTTTCTCTTTGATAACCCGAATGAAAATTGTACGCTCCACTGAAATTTATGAATCGTCTGTGCCGCCACCTTTTAACATATATTTACATATAATACTAATATAATACTTTGTTGTATACGGCCGCAAGTTGTCTGAACCGCCCTAAAGAGAAACATATATCTTATTAGTCAAAGTCGTTGTTAGGCGCAATTATAAAGAAAAAACATAAAGAGTCCATCTCCGGTTTTGGTGAATGAGAGACAATTAAAATTTTATTAGTATTATATGTAAATATATGTTAACAGGTGTCTGTTACAGTTTATTAACAGAGTGTACTGTGACAAAATCGTTGGGCAAGACAAATAAGTAGAGACACCTATATCTTATTAGTCAAAGTCGTTGTTAGGCACAATTATAAGAAAAAAAGTCCATCGCCGGTTTTGGTGTATCAGAGCCAATTGACAATTTTATTATTAGTATTATATATAAATATATGTTAACAGGTGGCGGCACAGACGATTCATAAATTTCAGTGGAGCTTACAATTTTCAAATAAGTAGAGACACCTATATCTTATTAGTCAAAGTCGTTGTTAGGCGCAATTATAAAGAAAAAAAAACAAAAAAAGCCCATCACCGGTTTTGGTGAATCTGAGCCAATTGAAAATTTTATTATTAGTATTATATGTAAATATATGTTAACAGGTGGCGGCACAGACGATTCATAAATTTCAGTGGAGCTTACAATTTTCAAATAAGTAGAGACACCTATATCTTATTAGTCAAAGTCGTTGTTAGGCGCAATTATAAAGAAAAAAATAAAAAAAAGCCCATCTCCGGTTTTGGTGAATCAGGCCCAATTGAAAATTTTATTTATATATATATATATATATATATATATATATATATATATATATATATATATATATATATATATATATATATATATATATATATATATATATATAATATATATATATATAATATATATATATATATATATATATATATATATATATATATATATATATATATATATATATATATATATATATATATATATATATATATATATATATATATATATATATATATATATATATATATATATATATATATATATATATATATATATATATATATTATATATATATATATATATATATATATATATATATATATATATATATATATATATATATGTAAATATATGTTAACAGGTGGCGGCACAGACGATTCATAAATTTGAGTGGAGCTTACAATTTTCATTCGTGTTATCAACCCACGCAAGCGCAATGAATCGTTTGTCGCTTTGTTGTATACGACCGCAAGTTGTCTGAACCGCCCTAAAGAGAAAAATATATATCATTAGTCAAAGTCGATGTTAAGCGCAATTATAAGGAAAAAAACAAAAAAGTCCATCTCCGGGTTTGGTGAATCAGAGCCAATTGAAAATTTTATTATTAGTATTATATGTAAATATATGTTAACAGGTGGCGGCACAGACGATTCATAAATTTCAGTGGAGCTTACAATTTGCATTCGGGTTATCAACCCACACAGCGCAAGTTTAGCACGGACAATGAATCGTTTGTCGCTTTGTTGTATACGGCCGCATGTTGTCTGAACCGCCCTAAAGAGAAACATATATCTCATTAGTCAAAGTCGTTGTTAGGCGCAATTATAAGGGAAAAAAAGTCCATCTCCGGTTTTGGTGAATCAGAGCCAATTGAAATTTTTAGTATTAGTATTATATGTAAATATATGTTAACAGGTGGAGGTTGCGCTGTGTGGGTTGATAACCCGTATGAAAATTGTAAGCTCCACTGAAATGTATGAATCGTCTGTGCCGCCACCTGTTAACATATATTTACATATAATACTAATAATAAAATTTTCAATTGGCTCTGATTCACCAAACCCGGATATGGACTTTTTTTCCTTATAATTGCGCCTAACAACGACTTTGACTAATAAGATATATGTTTCTCTTTAGGGAGGTTCAGACAACTTGCGGCCGTATACAACAAAGCGACAAACGATTCATTGCACTTGCGTGGGTTGTGTGGGTTGATAACCACAACCACACAAAAAATTGTAAGCTCCACTGAAATTTATGAATCGTCTGTGCCGCCACCTGTTACCATATGTTTACATATAATAATAATAATATGTTAACAGGTGGCGGTACAGACGATTCATAAATTTCAGTGGAGCTTACAATTTTCATTCGGGTTATCAACCCACGCAAGCGCAATGAATCGTTTGTCGCTTTGTTGTATACGGCCGCAAGTTGTCTGAACCGCCCTAAAGAGAGACATATATCTTATTAGTCAAAGTCGTTGTTAGGCGCAATTATAAGAAAAAAAAAACAAAAAAGTCCATCTCCGGTTTTGGTGAATCAGAGCCAATTGAAAATTTTATTATTAGTATTATATGTAAATATATGTTAACAGGTGTCTGTTACAGTTTGTATTGAAAATTTCATTATTAGTATTATATAGGGTGATTCTTTTGAGGTTAGGATTTTCATGCATTAGTATTTGACAGATCACGTGGGATTTCAGACATGGTGTCAAAGAGAAAGATGCTCAGTATGCTTTGACATTTCATCATGAATAGACTTACTAACGAGCAAGGCTTGCAAATCATTGAATTTTATTACCAAAATCAGTGGCAGAAAATCCGCTTTTTTATCGACAAATTTTGTTCAGCGATGAGGCTCATTTCTGGTTGAATGGCTACGTAAATAAGCAAAATTGCCGCATTTGGAGTGAAGAGCAACCAGAAGCCGTTCAAGAACTGCCCATGCATCCCGAAAAATGCACTGTTTGGTGTGGTTTGTACGCTGGTGGAATCATTGGACCGTATTTTTTCAAAGATGCTGTTGGACGCAACGTTACGGTGAATGGCGATCGCTATCGTTCGATGCTAACAAACTTTTTGTTGCCAAAAATGGAAGAACTGAACTTGGTTGACATGTGGTTTCAACAAGATGGCGCTACATGCCACACAGCTCGCGATTCTATGGCCATTTTGAGGGAAAACTTCGGAGAACAATTCATCTCAAGAAATGGACCGGTAAGTTGGCCACCAAGATCATGCGATTTGACGCCTTTAGACTATTTTTTGTGGGGCTACGTCAAGTCTAAAGTCTACAGAAATAAGCCAGCAACTATTCCAGCTTTGGAAGACAACATTTCCGAAGAAATTCGGGCTATTCAGGCCGAAATGCTCGAAAAAGTTGCCCAAAATTGGACTTTCCGAATGGACCACCTAAGACGCAGCTGCGGTCAACATTTAAATGAAATTATCTTCAAAAAGTAAATGTCATGGACCAATCTAACGTTTCAAATAAAGAACCGATGAGATTTTGCAAATTTTATGCGTTTTTTTTTTTTAAAAGTTATCAAGCTCTTAACAAATCACCCTTTATATAAATATATGTTAACAGGTGGCGGCACAGACGATTCATAAATTTCAGTGGAGCTTACAATTTTCATTTGGGTTATCAACCCACGTAAGCGCAATGAATCGTTTGTCGTTTTGTTGTATACGGCCGCAAGTTGTCTGAACCGCCCTAAAGAGAAACATATATCTTATTAGTCAAAGTCGTTGTTAGGCGCAATTATAAGGAAAAAAAACAAAAAAAAATCCATCTCCGGGTTTGGTGAATCAGAGCCAATTTAAAATTTTATTATTAGTATTATATGTAAATATATGTTAACAGGTGGCGGCACAGACGATTCATAAATTTCAGTGGAGCTTAGAATTTTCATTCGGGTTATCAACCCACACAGCGCAAGTTTAGCACGGACAATGAATCGTTTGTCGCTTTGTTGTATACGGCCGTAAGTTGTCAGAACCGCCCTAAAGAGAAACATATATCTTATTAGTCAAAGTCGTTGTTAGGCGCAATTATAAAGAAAAAAAAAACAAAAAAACCCATCTCCGCTTATGGTGAATCAGAGCCAATTGAAAATTTTATTATTAGTATTATATGTAAATATATGTTAACGCTGGCGGCACAGACGATTCATAAATTTCAGTGGAGCTTACAATTTTCATTCGGGTTATCAACCCACGCAAGCGCAATGAATCGTTTTTCGCTTTGTTGTATACGGCCGCAAGTTGTTTGGCAAGACAAATAAGTAGAGACACCTATATCTTATTAGTCAAAGTCATTGTTAGGCGCAATTATAAGGAAAAAAACAAAAAAAGTCCATCTCCGGTTTTGGTGAATCAGAGCCAATTGAAAATTTTATTATTAGTATTATATGTAAAGATATGTTAACAGGTGGCGGCACAGACGATTCATAAATTTCAGTGGAGCTTAGCGCAACAACAGCGCAAGTTTAGCACGGACAATAAATCGTTTGTCGCTTTGTTGTATACGGCCGTAAGTTGTCAGAACCGCCCTAAAGAGAAACATATATCTTATTAGTCAAAGTCGTTGTTAGGTGCAATTAAAAGGAAAAAAAAACAAAAAAGTCCATCTCCGTCCATCTCTAGAGACACCTATATCTTATTAGTCAAAGTCGTTGTTAGGCGCAATTATAAGGAAAAAAACAAAAAAGACCATCTCCGGTTTTGGTGAATCAGAGCCAATTGAAAATTTTATTATTAGTATTATATGTAAATTTATGTTAACAGGTGGCGGCACAGACGATTCATAAATTTCAGTGGAGCTTAGAATTTTCATTCGGGTTATCAACCCACACAGCGCAAGTTTAGCACGGACAATGAATCGTTTGTCGCTTTGTTGTATACGGCCGCAAGTTGTCTGAACCGCCCTAAAGAGAAACATATATCTGATTAGTCAAAGTCGTTGTTAGGCGCAATTATAAGAAAAAACAAAAAAAGTCCATCTCCGGTTTTGGTGAATCAGAGCCAATTGAAAATTTTTATTATTAGTATTATATGTAAATATATGTTAACAGGTGGCGGCACATACGATTCATAAATTTCAGTGGAGCTTACAATTTTCAAATAAGTAGAGATACCTATATCTTATTAGTCAAAGTCGTTGTTAGGCGCAATTATAAAGAAAAAAACAAAAAAGCCCATCTCCGGTTTTGGTGAAACAGAGCCAATTGAAAATTTTATTATTAGTATTATATGTAAATATATGTTAACAGGTGGCGGCACAGACGATTCATAAATTTCAGTGGAGCTTACAATTTTCAAATAAGTAGAGACACCTATATCTTATTAGTCAAAGTCGTTGTTAGGCGCAATTATAAAGAAAAAAAAAAAAACAAAAAAAACCCATCTCCGGTTATGGTGAATCAGAGCCAATTGAAAATTTTATTATTAGTATTATATGTAAATATATGTTAACAGCTGGCGGCACAGACGATTCATAAATTTCAGTGGAGCTTACAATTTTCATTCGGGATATCAGCCCACGCAAGCGCAATGAATCGTTTTTCGCTTTGTTGTATACGGCCGCAAGTTGTTTGGCAAGACAAATAAGTAGAGACACCTATATCTTATTAGTCAAAGTCGTTGTTAGGCGCAATTATAAGGAAAAAAACAAAAAAGACCATCTCCGGTTTTGGTGAATCAGAGCCAATTGAAAATTTTATTATTAGTATTATATGTAAATTTATGTTAACAGGTGGCGGCACAGACGATTCATAAATTTCAGTGGAGCTTAGAATTTTCATTCGGGTTATCAACCCACACAGCGCAAGTTTAGCACGGACAATGAATCGTTTGTCGCTTTGTTGTATACGGCCGCAAGTTGTCTGAACCGCCCTAAAGAGAAACATATATCTGATTAGTCAAAGTCGTTGTTAGGCGCAATTATAATAAAATTTTCAATTGGCTCTGATTCACCAAACCCGGAGATGGACTTTTTTGTTTTTTTTTTTCCTTATAATTGCGCCTAACAACGACTTTGACAATAAGATATATGTTTCTCTTTGATAACCCGAATGAAAATTGTACGCTCCACTGAAATTTATGAATCGTCTGTGCCGCCACCTTTTAACATATATTTACATATAATACTAATATAATACTTTGTTGTATACGGCCGCAAGTTGTCTGAACCGCCCTAAAGAGAAACATATATCTTATTAGTCAAAGTCGTTGTTAGGCGCAATTATAAAGAAAAAACATAAAGAGTCCATCTCCGGTTTTGGTGAATGAGAGACAATTAAAATTTTATTAGTATTATATGTAAATATATGTTAACAGGTGTCTGTTACAGTTTATTAACAGAGTGTACTGTGACAAAATCGTTGGGCAAGACAAATAAGTAGAGACACCTATATCTTATTAGTCAAAGTCGTTGTTAGGCACAATTATAAGAAAAAAAGTCCATCGCCGGTTTTGGTGTATCAGAGCCAATTGACAATTTTATTATTAGTATTATAAAGGGTGATTTGTTAAGAGCTTGATAACTTTTTTTTTTAAAAAACGCATAAAATTTGCAAAATCTCATCGGTTCTTTATTTGAAACGTTAGATTGGTCCATGACATTTACTTTTTGAAGATAATTTCATTTAAATGTTGACCGCGGCTGCGTCTTAGGTGGTCCATTCGGAAAGTCCAATTTTGGGCAACTTTTTCGAGCATTTCGGCCGGAATAGCCCGAATTTCTTCGGAAATGTTGTCTTCCAAAGCTGGAATAGTTGCTGGCTTATTTCTGTAGACTTTAGACTTGACGTAGCCCCACAAAAAATAGTCTAAAGGCGTCAAATCGCATGATCTTGGTGGCCAACTTACCGGTCCATTTCTTGAGATGAATTGTTCTCCGAAGTTTTCCCTCAAAATGGCCATAGAATCGCGAGCTGTGTGGCATGTAGCGCCATCTTGTTGAAACCACATGTCAACCAAGTTCAGTTCTTCCATTTTTGGCAACAAAAAGTTTGTTAGCATCGAACGATAGCGATCGCCATTCACCGTAACGTTGCGTCCAACAGCATCTTTGAAAAAATACGGTCCAATGATTCCACCAGCGTACAAACCACACCAAACAGTGCATTTTTCGGGATGCATGGGCAGTTCTTGAACGGCTTCTGGTTGCTCTTCACTCCAAATGCGGCAATTTTGCTTATTTACGTAGCCATTCAACCAGAAATGAGCCTCATCGCTGAACAAAATTTGTCGATAAAAAAGCGGATTTTCTGCCAACTTTTCTAGGGCCCATTCACTGAAAATTCGACGTTGTGGCAGATCGTTCGGCTTCAGTTCTTGCACGAGCTGTATTTTATACGGTTTTACACCAAGATCTTTGCGAAAAATCTTCCATGTGGTCGAATAACACAAACCCAATTGCTGCGAACGGCGACGAATCGACATTTCACGGTCTTCAGCAACACTCTCAGAAACAGACGCAATATTCTCTTCTGTACGCACTGTACGCATTCGTGTGGTTGGTTTAATGTCCAATAAAGTAAACTGAGTGCGAAACTTGGTCACAATCGCATTAATTGTTTGCTCACTTGGTCGATTATGTAGACCATAAATCGGACGTAAAGCGCGAAACACATTTCGAACCGAACACTGATTTTGGTAATAAAATTCAATGATTTGCAAGCGTTGCTCGTTAGTAAGTCTATTCATGATGAAATGTCAAAGCATACTGAGCATCTTTCTCTTTGACACCATGTCTGAAATCCCACGTGATCTGTCAAATACTAATGCATGAAAATCCTAACCTCAAAAGAATCACCCTTTATATAAATATATGTTAACAGGTGGCGGCACAGACGATTCATAAATTTCAGTGGAGCTTACAATTTTCAAATAAGTAGAGACACCTATATCTTATTAGTCAAAGTCGTTGTTAGGCGCAATTATAAAGAAAAAAAAAACAAAAAAAGCCCATCACCGGTTTTGGTGAATCTGAGCCAATTGAAAATTTTATTATTAGTATTATATGTAAATATATGTTAACAGGTGGCGGCACAGACGATTCATAAATTTCAGTGGAGCTTACAATTTTCAAATAAGTAGAGACACCTATATCTTATTAGTCAAAGTCGTTGTTAGGCGCAATTATAAAGAAAAAAATAAAAAAAAGCCCATCTCCGGTTTTGGTGAATCAGGCCCAATTGAAAATTTTATTATTATATATATATATATATATATATATATATATGTAAATATATGTTAACAGGTGGCGGCACAGACGATTCATAAATTTGAGTGGAGCTTACAATTTTCATTCGTGTTATCAACCCACGCAAGCGCAATGAATCGTTTGTCGCTTTGTTGTATACGACCGCAAGTTGTCTGAACCGCCCTAAAGAGAAAAATATATATCATTAGTCAAAGTCGATGTTAAGCGCAATTATAAGGAAAAAAACAAAAAAAGTCCATCTCCGGGTTTGGTGAATCAGAGCCAATTGAAAATTTTATTATTAGTATTATATGTAAATATATGTTAACAGGTGGCGGCACAGACGATTCATAAATTTCAGTGGAGCTTACAATTTGCATTCGGGTTATCAACCCACACAGCGCAAGTTTAGCACGGACAATGAATCGTTTGTCGCTTTGTTGTATACGGCCGCATGTTGTCTGAACCGCCCTAAAGAGAAACATATATCTCATTAGTCAAAGTCGTTGTTAGGCGCAATTATAAGGAAAAAAAAACAAAAAAGTCCATCTCCGGTTTTGGTGAATCAGAGCCAATTGAAAATTTTAGTATTAGTATTATATGTAAATATATGTTAACAGGTGGAGGTTGCGCTGTGTGGGTTGATAACCCGTATGAAAATTGTAAGCTCCACTGAAATGTATGAATCGTCTGTGCCGCCACCTGTTAACATATATTTACATATAATACTAATAATAAAATTTTCAATTGGCTCTGATTCACCAAACCCGGATATGGACTTTTTTCCTTATAATTGCGCCTAACAACGACTTTGACTAATAAGATATATGTTTCTCTTTAGGGAGGTTCAGACAACTTGCGGCCGTATACAACAAAGCGACAAACGATTCATTGCACTTGCGTGGGTTGTGTGGGTTGATATCCACAACCACACAAAAAATTGTAAGCTCCACTGAAATTTATGAATCGTCTGTGCCGCCACCTGTTACCATATGTTTACATATAATAATAATAATAATATGTTAACAGGTGGCGGTACAGACGATTCATAAATTTCAGTGGAGCTTACAATTTTCATTCGGTTTATCAACCCACGCAAGCGCAATGAATCGTTTGTCGCTTTGTTGTATACGGCCGCAAGTTGTCTGAACCGCCCTAAAGAGAAACATATATCTTATTAGTCAAAGTCGTTGTTAGGCGCAATTATAAGGAAAAAAAGTCCATATCCGGGTTTGGTGAATCAGAGCCAATTGAAAATTTTATTATTAGTATTATATGTAAATATATGTTAACAGGTGGCGGCACAGACGATTCATACATTTCAGTGGAGCTTACAATTTTCATACGGGTTATCAACCCACACAGCGCAACCTCCACCTGTTAACATATATTTACATATAATACTAATACTAAAATTTTCAATTGGCTCTGATTCACCAAAACCGGAGATGGACTTTTTTGTTTTTTTTCCTTATAATTGCGCCTAACAACGACTTTGACTAATGAGATATATGTTTCTCTTTAGGGCGGTTCAGACAACATGCGGCCGTATACAACAAAGCGACAAACGATTCATTGTACGTGCTAAACTTGCGCTGTGTGGGTTGATAACCCGAATGCAAATTGTAAGCTCCACTGAAATTTATGAATCGTCTGTGCCGCCACCTGTTAACATATATTTACATATAATACTAATAATAAAATTTTCAATTGGCTCTGATTCACCAAACCCGGAGATGGACTTTTTTGTTTTTTTTTCCTTATAATTGCGCCTAACAACGACTTTGACAATAAGATATATGTTTCTCTTTGATAACCCGAATGAAAATTGTACGCTCCACTGAAATTTATGAATCGTCTGTGCCGCCACCTTTTAACATATATTTACATATAATACTAATATAATACTTTGTTGTATACGGCCGCAAGTTGTCTGAACCGCCCTAAAGAGAGACATATATCTTATTAGTCAAAGTCGTTGTTAGGCGCAATTATAAGAAAAAAAAAAAAAACAAAAAAGTCCATCTCCGGGTTTGGTGAATCAGAGCCAATTCAAAATTTTATTATTAGTATTATATGTAAATATATGTTAACAGGTGTCTGTTACAGTTTGTAAAAAGAGTGTACCGTGACAAAATCATTTGGCAAGACAGATAAGTAGAGACACCTATATCTTACTAGTCAAAGTCGTTTTTAGGCGCAATTATAAAGAAAAAAAAAACAAAAAAAGCCCATCTACGGTTTTGGTGAATCAGAGCCAATTGAAAATTTTATTATTAGTATTATAGTCGTTGTTAGGCACAATTATAAGAAAAAAAAAAACAAAAAAAGTCCATCTCTGGTTTTGGTGAATCAGAGCCAATTGAACATTTTATTATTAGTATTATATGTAAATATATGTTAACAGGTGGCGGCACATAAATTTCAGTGGAGCTTACAATTTTCAAATAAGTAGACACACTTATATCTTATTAGTCAAAGTCGTTGTTAGGCGCAATTATAAAGAAAAAAAACAAAACAGCCCATATCCGGTTTTGGTGAATCTGAGCCAATTGAAAATTTTATTATTAGTATTATATGTAAATATATGTTAACAGGTGGCGGCACAGACGATTCATAAATTTCAGTGGAGCTTACAATTTTCATTCGGGTTATCAACCCACACAACCCACACAAGCGCAATGAATCGTTTGTCGCTTTGTTGTATACGGCCGCAAGTTGTCTGAACCGCCCTAAAGAGAAACATATATCCTATTAGTCAAAGTCGTTGTTAGGCGCAATTATAAGGAAAAAAACAAAAAAGTCCATCTCCGGGTTTGGTGAATCAGAGCCAATTCAAAATTTTATTATTAGTATTATATGTAAATATATGTTAACAGGTGGCTGCACAGACGATTCATAAATTTCAGTGGAGCTTACAATTTTCATTCGGGTTATCAACCCACACAGCGCAAGTTTAGCACGGACAATGAATCGTTTGTCGCTTTGTTGTATACGGCCGCAAGTTGTCTGAACCGCCCTAAAGAGAAACATATATTTTATTAGTCAAAGTCGTTTATTATTAGTATATAAGTAGAGACACCTATATCTTATTAGTCAAAGTCGTTGTTAGGCGCAATTATAAAGAAAAAATAAAACAACCCATCTCCGGTTTTGGTGAATCAGAGCCAATTGAAAATTTTATTATTAGTATTATGTGTAAATATATGTTAACAGGTGGCGGCAGAGACGATTCATAAATTTCAGTGGAGCTTACAATTTTCATTCGGGTTATCAACCCACACAACTCACGCAAGTGCAATGAATCGTTTGTCGCTTTGTTGTATACGGCCGCAAGTTGTCTGAACCGCCCTAAAGTGAAACTTATATCTTATTAGTCAAACTCGTTGTTAGGCGCAATTATAAGGAAAAAAAGTCCATCTCCTGTTTTGGTGAATCAGAGCCAATTGAAAATTTTATTATTAGTATTATATGTAAATATATGTAAACAGGTGGCGGCACAGACGATTAATAAATTTCAGTTATCAACCCACACATCGCAAGTTTAACACAAGTAGAACGGACAATGAATCGTTTGTCGCATTGATGTATACGGCCGCAAGTTGTCTGAACCGCCCTAAAGAGAAACATATATCTTATTAGTCAAAGTCGTTGTTAGGCGCAATTATGAGGAAAAAACAAAAAAAGTCCATCTCCGGTTTTGGTGAATGAGAGCCAATTAAAATTTTATTATTAGTATTATATGTAAATATATATTAACATGTGACGGCACAGACGATTCATAAATTTCAGTGGAGCTTACAATTTTCAAATAATTAGAGACACCTATATCTTATTAGTCAAAGTCGTTGTTAGGCGCAATTATAAAGAAAAAAAAACATAAAAAGCCCATCTCCGGTTTTGGTGAATCTGAGCCAATTGAAAATTTATTAGTATTATATGTAAATATATGTTAACAGGTGGCGGCACAGACGATTCATAAATTTCAGTGGAGCTTACAATTTTCAAATAAGTAGAGACACCTATATCTTATTAGTCAAAGTCGTTGTTAGGCGCAATTATAAAGAAAAAAACAAAAAAAGCCCATCTCCGGTTTTGGTGAATCTGAGCCAATTGAAAATTTTATTATTAGTATTATATGTAAATATATGTTAGCAGGTGGCGGCACATACGATTCATAAATTTCAGTGGAGCTTACAATTTTCATTCGGGTTATCAACCCACACAAGCCGCAAGTTGTCTGAACCGCCCTAAGGAGAAACATATATCTTATTAGTCAAAGTCGTTGTTAGACGCAATTATAAGGAAAAAAAAACAAAAAGTCCATCTCCGGGTTTGGTGAATCAGAGCCAATTGAAAATTTTATTATTAGTATTATATGTAAATATATGTTAACAGGTGGCGGTACAGACGATTCATAAATTTCAGTGGAGCTTAGAATTTTCATTCGGGTTTATCAACCCACACAGCGCAAGTTTAGCACGGACAATGAATCGTTTGTCGCTTTGTTGTATACGGCCGCAAGTTGTCTGAACCGCCCTAAAGATAAACAAATATCTTATTAGTCAAAGTCGTTTTTTATTATTAATATTATATGTAAATATATGTTAACAGGTGTCTGAACCGTTACAGTTTATTAACAGAGTGTACTGTTACAAAATCGTTTGGCAAGACAAATAAGTAGAGACATGTCATTAGTCAAAGTCGTTGTTAGGCGCAATTATAAGAAAAAAAAACAAAAAAAGTCAATATCCGGTTTTGGTGAATCTGAGCCAATTGAAAATTTTATTATTAGTATTATATGTAAATATATGTTACAGGTGGCGACACAGACGATTCATAAATTTCAGTGGAGCTTTCAATTTTCATTCGGGTTATCAACCCACACAACCCACACAAGCGCAATGAATCGTTTGTCGCTTTGTTGTATACGGCCGCAAGTTGCCTGAACCGCCCTAAAGAGAAACTTATATCTTATTAGTCAAAGTCGTTGTTAGGCGCAATTATAAGGAAAAAAACAAAAAAGTCCATCTCCGGTTTTGGTGAATCAGAGCCAATTGAAAATTTTATTATTAGTATTATATGTAAATATATGTTAACAGGTGTCGGCACAGACGATAAATTTCAGTTATCAACCCACACATCGCAAGTTTAACGCAAGTAGAACGGACAATGAATCGTTTGTCGCTTTGTTGTATACGGCCGCAAGTTGTCTGAACCGCCCTAAAGAGAAACATATATCTTATTAGTCAAAGTCGTTGTTAGGCGCAATTATAAGGAAAAAAAAAGTCCATCTCCGGTTTTGGTGAATGAGAGCCAATTAAAATTTTATTATTAGTATTATATGTAAATATATGATAACAGGTGTCTGTTACAGTTTATTAACAGAGTGTACTGTGACAAAATCGTTTGGTAAGACAAATAAGTAGATACACCTATATATTATTAGTCAAAGTCGTTGTTAGGCGCAATTATAAAGAAAAAAACAACAAAAAACCCCATCTCCGGTTTTGGTAAATCAGAGCCAATTGAAAATTTTATTATTAGTATTATATGTAAATATATGTTAACAGGTGTCTGAACCGTTACAGTTTATTAACAGAGTGTACTGTGACAAAATCGTTTGGCAAGACAAATAAGTAGAGACACCTATATCTTATTAGTCAAAGTCGTTGTTAGGCGCAATTATAATGAAAAAAAAAAAAAAAAAAACAAAAAAGCCCATCTCCGGTTTTGGTGAATCTGAGCCAATTGAAAACTTTATTATTAGTATTATATGTAAATATATGTTAACAGGTGGCGGCACAGACGATTCATAAATTTCAGTGGAGCTTACAATTTTCAAATAAGTAGAGACACCTATATCTTATTAGTCAAAGTCGTTGTTAGGCGCAATTATAAAGAAAAAAATAAAAAAGTCCATCTCCGGTTTTGGTGAATCAGAGCCAATTGAAAATTTTATTATTAGTATTATATGTAAACATATGTTAACAGGTGGCGGCACAGACGATTCATAAATTTCAGTGGAGCTTACAATTTTCAAATAAGTAGAGACACCTATAGCTTATTAGTCAAATTCGTTGTTAGGTGCAATTATAAAAAAAAATAAAAAAAAGCCCATCTCCGGTTTGGGTGATTCAGAGCCAATTGAAAATGTTATTATTAGTATTATATGTAAATATATGTTAACAGGTGGCGGCACAGACGATTCATAAATTTCAGTGGAGCTTACAATTTTCATTCGGGTTATCAACCCACACAAGCGCAATGAATCGTTTGTCGCTTTGTTGTATACGACCGCAAGTTGTCTGAACCGCCCTAAAGAGAAACATATATCTTATTAGTCAAAGTCGTTGTTAGGCGCAATTATAAGGAAAAAACAAAAAACGTCCATCTCCGGGTTAGGTGAATCAGAGCCAATTGAAAATTTTATTATTAGTATCATATGTAAATATATGTTAACAGGTGGCGGCACAGAAGATTCATAACAACGACGCCTAACAACGACTTGCCTCAACCAGGTGACTCCAAAACTAGAGAATCGCAATTAGTTCCACTACACAGGGTAGCTACACTGAAATTTATGTTACAGTTTATTAACAGAGTGTACTGTGACAAAATCGTTTGGCAAGACAAATAAGTAGAGACACCTATATCTTATTAGTCAAAGTCGTTGTTAGGCGCAATTATAAAGAAACAAAAAAAAAGCCCATCTCCGGTTTTGGTGAATCAGAGCCAATTGAAAATTTTATTATTAGTATTTTATGTAAATATATGTTAACAGGTGTCTGAACCGTTACAGTTTATTAACAGAGTGTACTGTGACAAATCGTTTGGCAAGACAAATAAGTAGATACACATATATCTTATTAGTCAAAGTCGTTGTTAGGCACAATTATAAGAAAAAAAAAAAAACAAAAAAGTCCATCTCCGGTATTGGTGAATCAGAGCCAATTGAAAATTTTATTATTAGTATTATATGTAAATATATGTAAATATATGTTATTATTAGTATTATATGTAAATATATGTTAAATTTTATTATTAGTATTATATGTAAATATATGTTAACAGGTGGCGGCACAAACGATTCATAAATTTCAGTAGAGCTTACAATTTTCATTCGGGTTATCAACCCACACAGCGCAAGTTTAGCACGGACAATGAATCGTTTGTCGCTTTGTTGAATACGGCCTCAAGTTGTCTGAACCGCCCTAAAGAGAAACATATATCTTATTAGTCACAGTCGTTTATTATTAGTATTATATGTAAATATATATTAACAGGTGTCTAAACCGTTACAGTTTATTAACAGAGTGTACTGTGACAAAATCGTTTGGCAAGACAAATAAGTAGATACACCTTATTAGTCAAAGACGTTGTTAGGCGCAATTATAAGAAACAAAAAAAGTCCATCTCTGGTTTTGGTGAATCAGATCCAATTGAAAATTTTATTATTAGTATTATATGTAAATATAAAATATATCTCATTAGTCAAAGTCGTTGTTAGGCGCAATTATAAGGAAAAAACAAAAAACGTCCATCTCCGGGTTAGGTGAATCAGAGCCAATTGAAAATTTTATTATTAGTATTATATGTAAATACATGTTAACAGGTGGCGGCACAGACGATTCATAAATTTCAGTGGAGCTTACAATTTTCAAATAATTAGAGACACCTATATCTTATTAGTCAAAGTCGTTGTTAGGCGCAATTATAAAGAAAAAAAAAAACAAAAAAAGCCCATCTCCGGTTTTGGTGAATCTGAGCCAATTGAAAATTTTATTATTAGTATTATATGTAAATATATGTTAACAGGTGGCGGCACAGACGATTCATAAATTTCAGTGGAGCTTACAATTTTCAAATAAGTAGAGACACCTATATCTTATTAGTCAAAGTCGTTGTTAGGCGCAATTATAAAGAAAAAAAAAAAACAAAAAAAGCCCATCTCCGGTTTTGGTGAATCTGAGCCAATTGAAAATTTTATTATTAGTATTATATGTAAATATATGTTAGCAGGTAGCGGCACATACGATTCATAAATTTCAGTGGAGCTTACAATTTTCATTCGGGTTATCAACCCACACAAGCCGCAAGTTGTCTGAACCGCCCTAAGGAGAAACATATATCTTATTAGTCAAAGTCGTTGTTAGACGCAATTATAAGGAAAAAAAAAAACAAAAAGTCCATCTCCGGGTTTGGTGAATCAGAGCCAATTGAACATTTTATTATTAGTATTATATGTAAATATATGTTAACAGGTGGCGGTACAGACGATTCATAAATTTCAGTGGAGCTTAGAATTTTCATTCGGGTTTATCAACCCACACAGCGCAAGTTTAGCACGGACAATGAATCGTTTGTCGCTTTGTTGTATACGGCCGCAAGTTGTCTGAACCGCCCTAAAGATAAACAAATATCTTATTAGTCAAAGTCGTTTTTTATTATTAATATTATATGTAAATATATGTTAACAGGTGTCTGAACCGTTACAGTTTATTAACAGAGTGTACTGTTACAAAATCGTTTGGCAAGACAAATAAGTAGAGACATGTCATTAGTCAAAGTCGTTGTTAGGCGCAATTATAAGAAAAAAAAAAAACAAAAAAGTCAATATCCGGTTTTGGTGAATCTGAGCCAATTGAAAATTTTATTATTAGTATTATATGTAAATATATGTTACAGGTGGCGACACAGACGATTCATAAATTTCAGTGGAGCTTTCAATTTTCATTCGGGTTATCAACCCACACAACCCACGCAAGCGCAATGAATCGTTTGTCGCTTTGTTGTATACGGCCGCAAGTTGCCTGAACCGCCCTAAAGAGAAACTTATATCTTATTAGTCAAAGTCGTTGTTAGGCGCAATTATAAGGAAAAAAACAAAAAAGTCCATCTCCGGTTTTGGTGAATCAGAGCCAATTGAAAATTTTATTATTAGTATTATATGTAAATATATGTTAACAGGTGGCGGCACAGACGATAAATTTCAGTTATCAACCCACACATCGCAAGTTTAACGCAAGTAGAACGGACAATGAATCGTTTGTCGCTTTGTTGTATACGGCCGCAAGTTGTCTGAACCGCCCTAAAGAGAAACATATATCTTATTAGTCAAAGTCGTTGTTAGGCGCAATTATAAGGAAAAAAAAAAGTCCATCTCCGGTTTTGGTGAATGAAGCCAATTAAAATTTTATTATTAGTATTATATGTAAATATATGATAACAGGTGTCTGTTACAGTTTATTAACAGAGTGTACTGTGACAAAATCGTTTGGTAAGACAAATAAGTAGAGACACCTATATATTATTAGTCAAAGTCGTTGTTAGGCGCAATTATAAAGAAAAAACCAGTAAGGAAAGACTAAAGTTGGGCGGGGCCGACTATATTATACCCTGCACCACTTTGTAGATCTAAATTTTCGATACCATATCACATCCGTCAAATGTGTTGGGGGCTATATATAAAGGTTTGTCCCAAATACATACATTTAAATATCACTCGATCTGGAAGAATTTGATAGGCTTCTACAAAATCTATAGACTCAAAATTTAGGTCGGCTAATGCACTAGGGTGGAACACAATGTTAGTAAAAAAATATGGGAAACGTTTAAATCTGAAGCAATTTTAAGGAAATTTCGAAAAAGTTTATTTATGATTTATCGCTCGATATATATGTATTAGAAGTTTAGGAAAATTAGAGTAATTTTTACAACTTTTCGACTAAGCAGTGGCGATTTTACAAGGAAAATGTTGGTATTTTGACCATTTTTGTCGAAATCAGAAAAACATATATATGGGAGCTATATCTAAATCTGAACCGATTTCAACCAAATTTGGCACTCATAGTTACAACGCTAATTCTACTCCCTGTGCAAAATTTCAACTAAATCGGAGTTAAATATTGGCCTCTGTGGTCATATTAGTGTAAATCGGGCGAAAGCTTTATACGGGAGATATATCCAAATCTGAACCGATTTCAAGCAAATTTGGCACGCATAGTTACAACGCTAATTCTACTCCCTATGCAAAATTTCAACTAAATCGGAGCAATAAATTGGCCTCTGTGGGCAAATGAGTGTAAATCGGGCGAAAGCTATATATGGGAGCTATATCTAAATCTGAACCGATTTTGCTGATATTTGGCAAGTTTTTCGAGACTCATAAAATATTCGGATGTACGGAATTTGAGGAAGATCGGTTGATATACACGCCAATTATGACCAGATCGGTGAAAAATATATATGGCAGCTATATCTAAATCTGAACCGATTTTTTCCAAAATCAATAGGGATCGTCTTTGAGCCGAAACAGGACCCTATACCAAATTTTAGGACAATCGGACTAAAACTGCGAGCTGTACTTTGCACACAAAAATACATCAACAGACAGACAGACAGACAGACAGACAGACGGACAGACAGACGGACAGACAGACGGACAGACAGACAGACGGACATCGCTAAATCGACTCAGAATTTAATTCTAAGCCGATCCGTATACTAAAAGGTTGGTCTATGATTACTCCTTCTTGGCGTTACATACAAATGCACAAACTTATTATACCCTGTACCACAGTAGTGGTGAAGGGTATAAATATGGGAAACGTTTAAATCTGAAGCAATTTTAAGGAAATTTCGAAAAAGTTTATTTATGATTTATCGCTCGATATATATGTATTAGAAGTTTAGGAAAATTAGAGTAATTTTTACAACTTTTCGACTAAGCAGTGGCGATTTTACAAGGAAAATGTTGGTATTTTGACCATTTTTGTCGAAATCAGAAAAACATATATATGGGAGCTATATCTAAATCTGAACCGATTTCAACCAAATTTGGCACGCATAGTTACAACGCTAATTCTACTCCCTGTGCAAAATTTCAACTAAATCGGAGTTAAATATTGGCCTCTGTGGTCATATTAGTGTAAATCGGGCGAAAGCTTTATATGGGAGATATATCCAAATCTGAACCGATTTCAAGCAAATTTGGCACGCATAGTTACAACGCTAATTCTACTCCCTATGCAAAATTTCAACTAAATCGGAGCAATAAATTGGCCTCTGTGGGCAAATGAGTGTAAATCGGGCGAAAGCTATATATGGGAGCTATATCTAAATCTGAACCGATTTTGCTGATATTTGGCAAGTTTTTCGAGACTCATAAAATATTCGGATGTACGGAATTTGAGGAAGATCGGTTGATATACACGCCAATTATGACCAGATCGGTGAAAAATATATATGGCAGCTATATCTAAATCTGAACCGATTTTTTCCAAAATCAATAGGGATCGTCTTTGAGCCGAAACAGGACCCTATACCAAATTTTAGGACAATCGGACTAAAACTGCGAGCTGTACTTTGCACACAAAAATACATCAACAGACAGACAGACAGACAGACAGACAGACAGACAGACGGACAGACAGACGGACAGACAGACGGACAGACAGACAGACGGACATCGCTAAATCGACTCAGAATTTAATTCTAAGCCGATCCGTATACTAAAAGGTTGGTCTATGATTACTCCTTCTTGGCGTTACATACAAATGCACAAACTTATTATACCCTGTACCACAGTAGTGGTGAAGGGTATAAATATGGGAAACGTTTAAATCTGAAGCAATTTTAAGGAAATTTCGAAAAAGTTTATTTATGATTTATCGCTCGATATATATGTATTAGAAGTTTAGGAAAATTAGAGTAATTTTTACAACTTTTCGACTAAGCAGTGGCGATTTTACAAGGAAAATGTTGGTATTTTGACCATTTTTGTCGAAATCAGAAAAACATATATATGGGAGCTATATCTAAATCTGAACCGATTTCAACCAAATTTGACACGCATAGTTACAACGCTAATTCTACTCCCTGTGCAAAATTTCAACTAAATCGGAGTTAAATATTGGCCTCTGTGGTCATATTAGTGTAAATCGGGCGAAAGCTTTATATGGGAGATATATCCAAATCTGAACCGATTTCAAGCAAATTTGGCACGCATAGTTACAACGCTAATTCTACTCCCTATGCAAAATTTCAACTAAATCGGAGCAATAAATTGGCCTCTGTGGGCAAATGAGTGTAAATCGGGCGAAAGCTATATATGGGAGCTATATCTAAATCTGAACCGATTTTGCTGATATTTGGCAAGTTTTTCGAGACTCATAAAATATTCGGATGTACGGAATTTGAGGAAGATCGGTTGATATACACGCCAATTATGACCAGATCGGTGAAAAATATATATGGCAGCTATATCTAAATCTGAACCGATTTTTTCCAAAATCAATAGGGATCGTCTTTGAGCCGAAACAGGACCCTATACCAAATTTTAGGACAATCGGACTAAAACTGCGAGCTGTACTTTGCACACAAAAATACATCAACAGACAGACAGACAGACAGACGGACAGACAGACGGACAGACAGACGGACAGACAGACAGACAGACGGACATCGCTAAATCGACTCAGAATTTAATTCTAAGCCGATCCGTATACTAAAAGGTTGGTCTATGATTACTCCTTCTTGGCGTTACATACAAATGCACAAACTTATTATACCCTGTACCACAGTAGTGGTGAAGGGTATAAATATGGGAAACGTTTAAATCTGAAGCAATTTTAAGGAAATTTCGAAAAAGTTTATTTATGATTTATCGCTCGATATATATGTATTAGAAGTTTAGGAAAATTAGAGTAATTTTTACAACTTTTCGACTAAGCAGTGGCGATTTTACAAGGAAAATGTTGGTATTTTGACCATTTTTGTCGAAATCAGAAAAACATATATATGGGAGCTATATCTAAATCTGAACCGATTTCAACCAAATTTGGCACGCATAGTTACAACGCTAATTCTACTCCCTGTGCAAAATTTCAACTAAATCGGAGTTAAATATTGGCCTCTGTGGTCATATTAGTGTAAATCGGGCGAAAGCTTTATATGGGAGATATATCCAAATCTGAACCGATTTCAAGCAAATTTGGCACGCATAGTTACAACGCTAATTCTACTCCCTATGCAAAATTTCAACTAAATCGGAGCAATAAATTGGCCTCTGTGGGCAAATGAGTGTAAATCGGGCGAAAGCTATATATGGGAGCTATATCTAAATCTGAACCGATTTTGCTGATATTTGGCAAGTTTTTCGAGACTCATAAAATATTCGGATGTACGGAATTTGAGGAAGATCGGTTGATATACACGCCAATTATGACCAGATCGGTGAAAAATATATATGGCAGCTATATCTAAATCTGAACCGATTTTTTCCAAAATCAATAGGGATCGTCTTTGAGCCGAAACAGGACCCTATACCAAATTTTAGGACAATCGGACTAAAACTGCGAGCTGTACTTTGCACACAAAAATACATCAACAGACAGACAGACAGACAGACAGACAGACAGACGGACAGACAGACGGACAGACAGACGGACAGACAGACAGACGGACATCGCTAAATCGACTCAGAATTTAATTCTAAGCCGATCCGTATACTAAAAGGTTGGTCTATGATTACTCCTTCTTGGCGTTACATACAAATGCACAAACTTATTATACCCTGTACCACAGTAGTGGTGAAGGGTATAAATATGGGAAACGTTTAAATCTGAAGCAATTTTAAGGAAATTTCGAAAAAGTTTATTTATGATTTATCGCTCGATATATATGTATTAGAAGTTTAGGAAAATTAGAGTAATTTTTACAACTTTTCGACTAAGCAGTGGCGATTTTACAAGGAAAATGTTGGTATTTTGACCATTTTTGTCGAAATCAGAAAAACATATATATGGGAGCTATATCTAAATCTGAACCGATTTCAACCAAATTTGGCACGCATAGTTACAACGCTAATTCTACTCCCTGTGCAAAATTTCAACTAAATCGGAGTTAAATATTGGCCTCTGTGGTCATATTAGTGTAAATCGGGCGAAAGCTTTATATGGGAGATATATCCAAATCTGAACCGATTTCAAGCAAATTTGGCACGCATAGTTACAACGCTAATTCTACTCCCTATGCAAAATTTCAACTAAATCGGAGCAATAAATTGGCCTCTGTGGGCAAATGAGTGTAAATCGGGCGAAAGCTATATATGGGAGCTATATCTAAATCTGAACCGATTTTGCTGATATTTGGCAAGTTTTTCGAGACTCATAAAATATTCGGATGTACGGAATTTGAGGAAGATCGGTTGATATACACGCCAATTATGACCAGATCGGTGAAAAATATATATGGCAGCTATATCTAAATCTGAACCGATTTTTTCCAAAATCAATAGGGATCGTCTTTGAGCCGAAACAGGACCCTATACCAAATTTTAGGACAATCGGACTAAAACTGCGAGCTGTACTTTGCACACAAAAATACATCAACAGACAGACAGACAGACAGACAGACAGACGGACAGACAGACGGACAGACAGACGGACAGACAGACGGACAGACAGACAGACGGACATCGCTAAATCGACTCAGAATTTAATTCTAAGCCGATCCGTATACTAAAAGGTTGGTCTATGATTACTCCTTCTTGGCGTTACATACAAATGCACAAACTTATTATACCCTGTACCACAGTAGTGGTGAAGGGTATAAAAAACAACAAAAAACCCATCTCCGGTTTTGGTAAATCAGAGCCAATTGAAAATTTTATTATTAGTATTATATGTAAATATATGTTAACAGGTGTCTGAACCGTTACAGTTTATTAACAGAGTGTACTGTGACAAAATCGTTTGGCAAGACAAATAAGTAGAGACACCTATATCTTATTAGTCAAAGTCGTTGTTAGGCGCAATTATAATGAAAAAAAAAAAAAAAAAAAACAAAAAAGCCCATCTCCGGTTTTGGTGAATCTGAGCCAATTGAAAACTTTATTATTAGTATTATATGTAAATATATGTTAACAGGTGGAGGCACAGACGATTCATAAATTTCAGTGGAGCTTACAATTTTCAAATAAGTAGAGACACCTATATCATATTAGTCAAAGTCGTTGTTAGGCGCAATTATAAAGAAAAAAATAAAAAAAGTCCATCTCCGGTTTTGGTGAATCAGAGCCAATTGAAAATTTTATTATTAGTATTATATGTAAACATATGTTAACAGGTGGCGGCACAGACGATTCATAAATTTCAGTGGAGCTTACAATTTTCAAATAAGTAGAGACACCTATATCTTATTAGTCAAAGTCGTTGTTAGGCGCAATTATAAAGAAAAAAATAAAAAAAATCCCATCTCCGGTTTGGGTGATTAAGAGCCAATTGAAAATGTTATTATTAGTATTATATGTAAATATATGTTAACAGGTGGCGGCACAGACGATTCATAAATTTCAGTGGAGCTTACAATTTTCATTCGGGTTATCAACCCACACAAGCGCAATGAATCGTTTGTCGCTTTGTTGTATACGACCGCAAGTTGTCTGAACCGCCCTAAAGAGAAACATATATCTTATTAGTCAAAGTCGTTGTTAGTCGCAATTATAAGGAAAAAGAAAACAAAAAAAGTCCATCTCCGGTTTTTGAATCAGATCCAATTGAAAATTTTATTATTAGTATTATATGTAAACATATGTTAACAGGTGGCGGCACAGAAGATTCATAAATTTCAGTGGAGCTTACAATTTACATTCGGGTTATCAACCCACACAGCGCAAGTTTAGCACGGACAATGAATCGTTTGTCGCTTTGTTGTATACGGCCGCAAGTTGTCTGAACGGCCCTAAAGAGAAAAATATATCTCATTAGTCAAAGTCGTTGTTAGGCGCAATTATAAGGAAAAAACAAAAAACGTCCATCTCCGGGTTAGGTGAATCAGAGCCAATTAAAAAATTTTATTATTAGTATCATATGTAAATATATGTTAACAGGTGGCGGCACAGAAGATTCATAACAACGACGCCTAACAACGACTTGCCTCAACCAGGTGACTCCAAAACTAGAGAATCGCAATTAGTTCCACTACACAGGGTTAACAGGTGTCTGAACCGTTACAGTTTATTAACAGAGTGTACTGTGACAAATCGTTTGGCAAGACAAATAAGTAGATACACATATATCTTATTAGTCAAAGTCGTTGTTAGGCACAATTATAAGAAAAAAAAAACAAAAAAGTCCATCTCCGGTATTGGTGAATCAGAGCCAATTGAAAATTTTATTATTAGTATTATATGTAAATATATGTAAATATATGTTATTATTAGTATTATATGTAAATATATGTTAAATTTTATTATTAGTATTATATGTAAATATATGTTAACAGGTGGCGGCACAGACGATTCATAAATTTCAGTAGAGCTTACAATTTTCATTCGGGTTATCAACCCACACAGCGCAAGTTTAGCACGGACAATGAATCGTTTGTCGCTTTGTTGAATACGGCCTCAAGTTGTCTGAACCGCCCTAAAGAGAAACATATATCTTATTAGTCACAGTCGTTTATTATTAGTATTATATGTAAATATATATTAACAGGTGTCTAAACCGTTACAGTTTATTAACAGAGTGTACTGTGACAAAATCGTTTGGCAAGACAAATAAGTAGATACACCTTATTAGTCAAAGACGTTGTTAGGCGCAATTATAAGAAACAAAAAAGTCCATCTCTGGTTTTGGTGAATCAGATCCAATTGAAAATTTTATTATTAGTATTATATGTAAATATAAAATATATCTCATTAGTCAAAGTCGTTGTTAGGCGCAATTATAAGGAAAAAACAAAAAACGTCCATCTCCGGGTTAGGTGAATCAGAGCCAATTGAAAATTTTATTATTAGTATTATATGTAAATATATGTTAACAGGTGGCGGCACAGACGATTCATAAATTTCAGTGGAGCTTACAATTTTCAAATAAGTAGAGACACCTATATCTTATTAGTCAAAGTCGTTGTTAGGCGCAATTATAAAGAAAAAAAAACAAAAAAAGCCCATCTCCGGTTTTGGTGAATCAGAGACAATTGAAAATTTTATTATTAGTATTATATGTAAATATATGTTAACAGGTGGCGGCACATACGATTCATAAATTTCAGTGGAGCTTACAATTTTCAAATAAGTAGAGATACCTATATCTTATTAGTCAAAGTCGTTGTTAGGCGCAATTATAAAGAAAAATACAAAAAAAGCCCATCTCCGGTTTTGGTGAAACAGAGCCAATTGAAAATTTTATTATTAGTATTATATGTAAATATATGTTAACAGGTGGCGGCACAGACGATTCATAAATTTCAGTGGAGCTTACAATTTTCAAATAAGTAGAGACACCTATATCTTATTAGTCAAAGTCGTTGTTAGGCGCAATTATAAAGAAAAAAAAACAAAAAAACCCATCTCCGGTTATGGTGAATCAGAGCCAATTGAAAATTTTATTATTAGTATTATATGTAAACATATGTTAACAGGTGGCGGCACAGACGATTCATAAATTTCAGTGGAGCTTACAATTTTCAAATAAGTAGAGACACCTATATCTTATTAGTCAAAGTCGTTGTTAGGCGCAATTATAAAAAAAAAAATAAAAAAAAACATCTCCGGTTTTGGTGAATCAGAGCCAATTGAAAATTTTATTATTAGTATTAAATGTAAATATATGTTAACCGGTGGCGGCACAGACGATTCATAAGTTTCAGTGAAGCTTACAATTTTCATTCGGGTTATCAACCCACACAACCCACGCAAGCGCAATGAATCGTTTGTCGCTTTGTTGTATACGGCCGCAAGTTGTCTGAACCGCCCTAAAGAGAAACATATATCTTATTGGTCAAAGTCGTTGTTAGGCGCAATTATAAGGAAAAAAACAAAAAAAGTCCATCTCCGGTTTTGGAAAATCAGAGCCAATTGAACATTTTATTATTAGTATTATATGTAAACATATGTTAACAGGTGGCGGCACAGACGATTCATAAATTTCAGTGGAGCTTAGAATTTTCATTCGGGTTATCAACCCACACAGCGCAAGTTTAGCACGGACAATGAATCGTTTGTCGCTTTGTTGTATACGGCCGCAAGTTGTCTGAACGGCCCTAAAGAGAAAAATATACCTCATTAGTCAACGTCGTTGTTAGGCGCAATTATAAAGAAACAAAAAAAAGCCCATCTCCGGTTTTGGTGAATAAGAGCCAATTGAAAATTTTATTATTAGTATTTTATGTAAATATATGATAACAGGTGTCTGTTACAGTTTATTAACAGAGTGTACTGTGACAAAATCGTTTGGTAAGACAAATAAGTAGAGACACCTATATATTATTAGTCAAAGTCGTTGTTAGGCGCAATTATAAAGAAAAAAACAAACAAAAAAATCTCCGGTTTTGGTAAATCAGAGCCAATTGAAAATTTTATTATTAGTATTATATGTAAATATATGTTAACAGGTGTCTGAACCGTTACAGTTTATTAACAGAGTGTACTGTGACAAAATCGTTTGGCAAGACAAATAAGTAGAGACACCTATATCTTATTAGTCAAAGTCGTTGTTAGGCGCAATTATAATGAAAAAAAAAAAAAAAAAACAAAAAAGCCCATCTCCGGTTTTGGTGAATCTGAGCCAATTGAAAACTTTATTATTAGTATTATATGTAAATATATGTTAACAGGTGGCGGCACAGACGATTCATAAATTTCAGTGGAGCTTACAATTTTCAAATAAGTAGAGACACCTATATCTTATTAGTCAAAGTCGTTGTTAGGCGCAATTATAAAGAAAAAAATAAAAAAAGTCCATCTCCGGTTTTGGTGAATCAGAGCCAATTGAAAATTTTATTATTAGTATTATATGTAAACATATGTTAACAGGTGGCGGCACAGACGATTCATAAATTTCAGTGGAGCTTACAATTTTCAAATAAGTAGAGACACCTATATCTTATTAGTCAAAGTCGTTGTTAGGTGCAATTATAAAAAAAAAATAAAAAAAGCCCATCTCCGGTTTGGGTGATTCAGAGCCAATTGAAAATGTTATTATTACTATTATATGTAAATATATGTTAACAGGTGGCGGCACAGACGATTCATAAATTTGAGTGGAGCTTACAATTTTCATTCGTGTTATCAACCCACACAAGCGCAATGAATCGTTTGTCGCTTTGTTGTATACGACCGCAAGTTGTCTGAACCGCCCTAAAGAGAAACATATATCTTATTAGTCAAAGTCGTTGTTAGGCGCAATTATAAGGAAAAAAAAACAAACAAAGTCCATCTCCGGTTTTTTAATCAGATCCAATTGAAAATTTTATTATTAGTATTATATGTAAACATATGTTAACAGGTGGCGGCACAGACGACTCATAAATTTCAGTGGAGCTTACAATTTGCATTCGGGTTATCAACCCACACAGCGCAAGTTTAGCACGGACAATGAATCGTTTGTCGCTTTGTTGTATACGGCCGCAAGTTGTCTGAACGGCCCTAAATAGAAAAATATATCTCATTAGTCAAAGTCGTTGTTAGGCGCAATTATAAGGAAAAAACAAAAAACGTCCATCTCCGGGTTAGGTGAATCAGAGCCAATTGAACATTTTATTATTAGTAACATATGTAAATATATGTTAACAGGTGGCGGCACAGAAGATTCATAACAACGACGCCTAACAACGACTTGCCTCAACCAGGTGACTCCAAAACTAGAGAATCGCAATTAGTTCCACTACACAGGGTAGCTACACTGAAATTTATGTTACAGTTTATTAACAGAGTGTACTGTGACAAAATCGTTTGGCAAGACAAATAAGTAGAGACACCTATATCTTATTAGTCAAAGTCGTTGTTAGGCGCAATTATAAAGAAACAAAAAAAGCCCATCTCCGGTTTTGGTGAATCAGAGCCAATTGAAAATTTTATTATTAGTATTTTATGTAAATATATGTTAACAGGTGTCTGAACCGTTACAGTTTATTAACAGAGTGTACTGTGACTAATCGTTTGGCAAGACAAATAAGTAGATACACATATATCTTATTAGTCAAAGTCGTTGTTAGGCACAATTATAAGAAAAAAAAAAAAAACAAAAAAGTCCATCTCCGGTATTGGTGAATCAGAGCCAATTGAAAATTTTATTATTAGTATTATATGTAAATATATGTAAATATATGTTATTATTAGTATTATATGTAAATATATGTTAAATTTTATTATTAGTATTATATGTAAATATATGTTAACAGGTGGCGGCACAGACGATTCATAAATTTCAGTAGAGCTTACAATTTTCATTCGGGTTATCAACCCACACAGCGCAAGTTTAGCACGGACAATGAATCGTTTGTCGCTTTGTTGAATACGGCCTCAAGTTGTCTGAACCGCCCTAAAGAGAAACATATATCTTATTAGTCACAGTCGTTTATTATTAGTATTATATGTAAATATATATTAACAGGTGTCTAAACCGTTACAGTTTATTAACAGAGTGTACTGTGACAAAATCGTTTGGCAAGACAAATAAGTAGATACACCTTATTAGTCAAAGACGTTGTTAGGCGCAATTATAAGAAACAAAAAAAGTCCATCTCTGGTTTTGGTGAATCAGATCCAATTGAAAATTTTATTATTAGTATTATATGTAAATATAAAATATAGCTCATTAGTCAAAGTCGTTGTTAGGCGCAATTATAAGGAAAAAACAAAAAACGTCCATCTCCGGGTTAGGTGAATCAGAGCCAATTGAAAATTTTATTATTAGTATTATATGTAAATATATGTTAACAGGTGGCGGCACAGACGATTCATAAATTTCAGTGGAGCTTACAATTTTCAAATAAGTAGAGACACCTATATCTTATTAGTCAAAGTCGTTGTTAGGCGCAATTATAAAGAAAAATACAAAAAAAGCCCATCTCCGGTTTTGGTGAAACAGAGCCAATTGAAAATTTTATTATTAGTATTATATGTAAATATATGTTAACAGGTGGCGGCACAGA
This sequence comes from Haematobia irritans, assembly GCF_050003625.1. NCBI lineage: Eukaryota > Metazoa > Arthropoda > Insecta > Diptera > Muscidae > Haematobia > Haematobia irritans. The sequence continues at coordinate 108,223,792 of NC_134398.1, read as the reverse complement.
CGATTCATAAATTTCAGTGGAGCTTACAATTTTCAAATAAGTAGAGACACCTATATCTTATTAGTCAAAGTCGTTGTTAGGCGCAATTATAAAGAAAAAAAAAAACAAAAAAACCAATCTCCGGTTATGGTGAATCAGAGCCAATTGAAAATTTTATTATTAGTATTATATGTAAACATATGTTAACAGGTGGCGGCACAGACGATTCATAAATTTCAGTGGAGCTTACAATTTTCAAATAAGTAGAGACACCTATATCTTATTAGTCAAAGTCGTTGTTAGGCGCAATTATAAAAAAAAAAAAATAAAAAAACCATCTCCGGTTTTGGTGAATCAGAGCCAATTGAAAATTTTATTATTAGTATTAAATGGAAATATATGTTAACCGGTGGCGGCACAGACGATTCATAAGTTTCAGTGAAGCTTACAATTTTCATTCGGGTTATCAACCCACACAACCCACGCAAGCGCAATGAATCGATTGTCGCTTTGTTGTATACGGCCGCAAGTTGTCTGAACCGCCCTAAAGAGAAACATATATCTTATTGGTCAAAGTCGTTGTTAGGCGCAATTATAAGGAAAAAAAAAACAAAAAAGTCCGTCTCCGGTTTTGGAAAATCAGAGCCAATTGAACATTTTATTATTAGTATTATATGTAAACATATGTTAACAGGTGGCGGCACAGACGATTCATAAATTTCAGTGGAGCTTAGAATTTTCATTCGGGTTATCAACCCACACAGCGCAAGTTTAGCACGGACAATGAATCGTTTGTCGCTTTGTTGTATACGGCCGCAAGTTGTCTGAACCGCCCTAAAGAGAAACATATATCTTTTTAGTCAAAGTCGTTGTTAGGCGCAATTATAAGGAAAAAAACAAAAAAAGTCCATCTCTGGTTTGGTGAATTAGAGCCAATTGAAAATTTTATTATTAGTATTATATGTAAATATATGTTAACAGGTGTCTGAACCGTTACAGTTTATTAGCAGAGTGTACTGTAACAAAATCGTTTGGCAAGACAAATAAGTAGAGACGCCTATATCTTATTAGTCAAAGTCGTTGTTAGGCACAATTATAAGGAAAAAAAAAACAAAAAAGTCCATCTCCGGTTTTGGTGAATCAGATCCAATTGAAAATTGTATTATTAGTATTATATGTAAACATATGTTAACAGGTGGTGGCACAGACGATTCATAAATTTCAGTGGAGCTTAGAATTTTCATTCGGGTTATCAACCCACGCAAGCGCAATGAATCGTTTGTCGCTTTGTTGTATACGGCCGCAAGTTGTTTGGCAAGACAAATAGTAGAGACACCTATATATTATTAGTCAAAGTCGTTGTTAGGCGCAATTATAAGGAAAAAACAAAAAAAGTCCATCTCCGGTTTGGTGAATTAGAGCCAATTGAAAATTTTATATTAGTATTATAACAAAATCGTTTGGCAAGAAAAATAAGTAGAGGCACCTATATCTTATTAGTCAAAGTCGTTGTTAGGCACAATTATAAGGAAAAAAACAAAAAAGTCCATCTCCGGTTTTGGTGAAACAGAGCCAATTGAAAATTGTATTATTAGTATTATATGTAAACATATGTTAACAGGTGGCGGCACAGACGATTCATAAATTTCAGTGGAGCTTAGAATTTTCATTCGGGTTATCAACCCACACACCGCAAGTTTAGCACGGACAATGAATCGTTTGTCGCTTTGTTGTATACGGCCGCAAGTTGTCTGAACCGCCCTAAAGAGAAACATATATCTTATTAGTGAAAGTCGTTGTTAGGCGCAATTATAAGGAAAAAACAAAAAAAAGTCCATCTCCGGTTTTGGTGAATCAGAGCCAATTGAAAATTTTATTATTAGTATTATATGTAAGTATATGTTAACAGGTGTCTGAACCGTTACAGTTTATTAAAAGAGTGTACTGTAACAAAATCGTTTGGCAAGACAAATAAGTAGAGACACCTATATCTTATTAGTCAAAGTCGTTGTTAGGCGCAATTATAAGGAAAAAAAAAAAACAAAATAATTCCATCTCCGGTTTTGGTGAATCAGAGCCAATTGAAAATTTTATTATTATTATTATATGTGTTTACATATAATACTAATGTAACAGGTGGCGGCACAGACGATTCATAAATTTCAGTGGAGCTTAGAATTTTCATTCGGGTTATCAACCCACACAGCACAAGTTTAGCACGGACAATGAATCGTTTGTCGCTTTGTTGTATACGGTCGCAAAATGTCTGAACCGCCCTAAAGAGAAACATATACCTTATTAGTCAAAGTCGTTGTTAGGCGCAATTATAAAGAAAAAAAAAAACAAAAAATCCCTTCTCCGGTTTTGGTGAATCAGACCCAATTGAAAATTTTATTATTAGTATTATATGTAAATATAAAGAAAAAAAGTTATAAAGAAAAGTTATAAAGAAAAAAAAAAAACAAAAAAAGCCCATCTCCGGTTTTGGTGAATCAGAGCCAATTGAAAATTTTATTATTAGTATTATATGTAAATATATGTTAACAGGTGTCTGAACCGTTACAGTTTATTAACAGAGTGTACTGTAAAATCGTTTGGCAAGACAAATAAGTAGAGACACCTATATCTTATTAGTCAAAGTCGTTGTTAGGCGCAATAATAAGGAAAAAATCAAAAAAGTCCATCTCCGGTTTTGGTGAATCAGAGCCAATTGAACATTTTATTATTAGTATTATATGTAAACATATGTTAACAGGTGGCGGCACAGACGATTCATAAATTTCAGTGGAGCTTAGAATTTTCATTCGGGTTATCAACCCACACAGCGCAAGTTTAGCACGGACAATGAATCGTTTGTCGCTTTGTTGTATACGGCCGCAAGTTGTCTGAACCGCCCCAAAGAGAAACATATATCTTTTTAGTCAAAGTCGTTGTTAGGCGCAATTATAAGGAAAAAAACAAAAAAAGTCCATCTCCGGTTTGGTGAATCAGAGCCAATTGAAAATTTTATTATTAGTATTATATGTAAATATATGTTAACAGGTGGCGGCACAGTGGAGCTTACAATTTTCATTCGGGTTATCAACCACGCAAGCGCAATGAATCGTTACGCTTTGTTGTATACGGCCGCAAGTTGTTTGGCAATACAAATAAGTAGAGACACCTATATCTTATTAGTCAAAGTCGTTGTTAGGCGCAATTATAAGAAAAAAACAAAAAAAGTCCATCCCCGGTTTGGTGAATTAGAGCCAATTGAAAATTTTATTATTAGTATTATATGTAAGTATATGTTAACAGGTGTCTGAACCGTTACAGTTTATTATGCGCCTTGCAGACTATAAGTTTATCCGGACGACAGTGGTCGTGTCGAACATATCCCATATATTGCCCACATTATAAATTAAGTCCGAAGGCATAATCGATACTGCTGCATGTTTATGGGATCGATAACACATTTACCGATTATTTAGTCATCAGCCAATTGTCGTATCGGTTGGACACACTGTAAGATTCTGTACAAACACAGTCATTCCGTCCGGAAAAACTTATAGTCTGTAAGACGCATTAAAAGAGTGTACTGTAACAATATCGTTTGGCAAGACAAATAAGTAGAGACACCTATATATTATTAGTCAAAGTCGTTGTTAGGCGCAATTATAAGGAAAAAAAACAAAAAAATTCCATCTCCGGTTTTGGTGAATCAGAGCCAATTGAAAATTTTATTATTAGTATTATATGTAAACATATGTTAACCGGTGGCGGCACAGACGATTCATAAATTTCAGTGGAGCTTAGAATTTTCATTCAGACAATGAATCGTTTGTCGCTTTGTTGTATACGGCCCTAATAATAAAATTTTCAATTGGCTCTGATTCTCCTAACCCGGAGATGGACTTTTTTTTGTTTTTTCCTTATAATTGCGCCTAACAACGACTTTGACTAATGAGATATATTTTTCTCTTTAGGGCGGTTCAGACAACTTGCGGCCGTATACAACAAAGCGACAAACGATTCATTGTCTGTGCTAAACTTGAGCTGTGTGGGTTGATAACCCGAATGCAAATTGTAAGCTCCACTGAAATTTATGAATCGTCTGTGCCGCCACCTGTTAACATATATTTACATATAATACTAATAATAAAAATTTCAATTGGATCTGATTCACCAAACCCGGAGATGGACTTTTTTTGTTTTTTTTTCCTTATTTTTGCGCCTAACAACGACTTTGACTAATAAGATATATTTTTCTCTTTAGTGCGGTTCAGACAACTTGCGGCCGTATACAACAAAGCGACAAACGATTCATTGTCCGTGCTAAACTTGCGCTATGTGGGTTGATAACCCGAATGAAAATTGTAAGCTCCACTGAAATTTATGAATCGTCTGTGCCGCCACCTGTTAACATATATTTACATATAATACTAATAATAAAATTTTCAATTGGATCTGATTCACCAAAACCGGAGATGGACTTTTTTTGTTTTTTTCCTTATAATTGCGCCTAACAACGACTTTGACTAATAAGATATATGTTTCTCTTTAGGGCGGTTCAGACAACTTGCGGCCGTATACAACAAAGCGACAAACGATTCATTGCGCTTGTGTGGGTTGATAACACGAATGAAAATTGTAAGCTCCACTGAAATTTATGAATCGTCTGTGCCGCCACCTGTTAACATATATTTACATATAATACTAATAATAACATTTTCAATTGGCTCTGATTCACCAAAACCGGAGATGGGCTTTTTTTATTTTTTTCTTTTTATTATAATTGCGCCTAACAACGACTTTGACTAATAAGATATAGGTGTCTCTACTTATTTGAAGATTGTAAGCTCCACTGAAATTTATGAATCGTCTGTGCCGCCACCTGTTAACATATGTTTATATAATACTAATAATAAAATTTTCACTTGGCTCTGATTCATCAAAACCGGAGGTGGACTTTATTTTTTTTATTTTTTTCTTTATAATTGCGCCTAACAACGATTTTGACTAATAAGATATAGGTGTCTCTACTTATTTGAAAATTGTAAGCTCCACTGATTAACCAAAACCTGAGATTGACTTTTTTCTTATAATTGTGCCTAACAACGACTTTGACTAATAAGATATAGGTGTCTCTACTTATTTGTCTTGCCAAACGATTTTGTCACAGTAGACTCTGTTAATAAACTGTAACGGTTCAGACACCTGTTAACATATATTTACATATAATACTAATAATAAAATTGTCAATTGGCTCTGATCCACCAAAACCGGAGATGGGTTTTTTTGTTGTTTTTTCTTTATAATTGCGCCTAACAACGACATTGACTAATAAGATATAGGTGTCTCTACGTATTTGTCTTGCCAAACGATTTTGTCACATTACACTCTGTTAATAAACTGTAACAGACACCTGTTAACATATATTTACATATAATACTAATAATAAAATTTTAATTGGCTCTCATTCGCCAAAACCAAAGTCGTTGTTAGGCACAATTATAAGAAAAAAAAAGTCCATCTCCGGTTTTGGTGTATCAGAGCCAATTGACAATTTTATTATTAGTATTATATATAAATATATGTTAACAGGTGGCGGCACAGACGATTCATAAATTTCAGTGGAGCTTACAATTTTCAAATAAGTAGAGACACCTATATCTTATTAGTCAAAGTCGTTGTTAGGCGCAATTATAAAGAAAAAAAAACAAAAAAAGCCCATCACCGGTTTTGGTGAATCTGAGCCAATTGAAAATTTTATTATTAGTATTATATGTAAATATAGTTAACAGGTGGCGGCACAGACGATTCATAAATTTCAGTGGAGCTTACAATTTTCAAATAAGTAGAGACACCTATATCTTATTAGTCAAAGTCGTTGTTAGGCGCAATTATAAAGAAAAAAATAAAAAAAGCCCATCTCCGGTTTTGGTGAATCAGACCCAATTGAAAATTTTATTATTATTATATATATATATATGTAATATATGTTAACAGGTGGCGGCACAGACGATTCATAAATTTGAGTGGAGCTTACAATTTTCATTCGTGTTATCAACCCACGCAAGCGCAATGAATCGTTTGTCGCTTTATTGTATACGACCGCAAGTTGTCTGAACCGCCCTAAAGAGAAAAATATATATCATTAGTCAAAGTCGATGTTAAGCGCAATTATAAGGAAAAAAACAAAAAACAATTATATGTAAGTATATGTTAACAGGTGGCGGCACAGACGATTCATAAATTTCAGTGGAGCTTACAATTTGCATTCGGGTTATCAACCCACACAGCGCAAGTTTAGCACGGACAATGAATCGTTGGTCGCTTTGTTGTATACGGCCGCATGTTGTCTGAACCGCCCTAAAGAGAAACATATATCTCATTAGTCAAAGTCGTTGTTAGGCGCAATTATAAGGAAAAAAAACAAAAAAAGTCCATCTCCGGTTTTGGTGAATCAGAGCCAATTGAAAATTTTAGTATTAGTATTATACACAGTCTCACATAAGTTTACATACCCTTGAGTTTTTTACCTCTTAACTAAACATGTTTCTTGTTGTTGTTTATAACCCATACCAAAAAAATCTTCTTGAAAATTAACAATTACCTTGATTTTCAAATTAATTCACTAAAACGACAGGATATGTATGCATGGCGCAATTATAAAGAAAAAACAAAAAAGTCCATCTCCGGTTTTGGTGAATCAGAGCCAATTGAAAATTTTATTATTAGTATTATATGTAAATATATGTTAACAGGTGGCGGCACAGACGATTCATAAACCATAGAGCCAATTTTCAATTGGCTCGGATTCTCCAAAACCGGAGATGGGCTTTTTTTATTTTTTCTTTATAATTGCGCCTAACAACGACTTTGACTAATACGATATAGGTGCCTCTACTTATTTGAAAATTGTAAGCTCCACTGAAATTTATGAATCGTCTGTGCTGGCACCTGTTAACATATATTTACATATAATACTAATAATAAAATTTTCAATTGGCTCTGATTCACCAAAACCGGAGATGGACTTGTTTTGTTTTTTTTTCTTATAATTGCGCCTAACAATTCACCAAACCGGAGATGGACTTTTTTGTTTTTTCCCTTATAATTGCGTCTAACAACGACTTTGACTAATAATATATAGGTGTCTCTACTTATTCGTCTTGCCAAACGATTTTGTCACAGTACACTCTGTTAATAAACTGTAACGGTTCAGACACCTGTTAACATATATTTACATATAATACTAATAATAAAATTTTCAATTGGCTCTGATTCACCAAAACCGGATATTGACTTTTTTGTTTTTTTTTTCTTATAATTGCACCTAACAACGACTTTGACTAATAAGGTGTCTCTACTTATTTGTCTTGCCAAACGATTTTGGCACAGTACACTCTGTTAATAAACTGTAACGGTTCAGACACCTGTTAACATATATTTACATATAATATTAATAATAAAAACGACTTTGACTAATAAGATATTTGTTTCTCTTTAGGGCGGTTCAGACAACTTGCGGCCGTATACAACAAAGCGACAAACGATTCATTGTCCGTGCTAAACTTGCGCTGTGTGGGTTGATAACCCGAATGAAAATTGTAAGCTCCACTGAAATTTATGAATCGTCTGTGCCGCCACCTGTTACAATTGGCTTGTATTGCCTCAGCCAGGTGACTCCAAAACTAGAGAATCGCAATTAGGTGGTGTTGAGCTCCACTATACAGGGTAGCTCCACTGAAATTTATGTTATATATATGGGCTTTTTTTGTTTTTTGCTTTATAATTGCGCCTAACAACGACTTTGACTAATAAGATATAGGTGTCTCTACTTATTTGTCTTGCCAAACGATTTTGTCACAGTACACTCTGTTAATAAACTGTAACATAAATTACAGTGGAGCTACCCTGTGTAGTGGAGCTCAACACCACCTAATTGCGATTCTCTAGTTTTGGAGTCACCTGGTTGAGCAAGTCGTTTTTAGGCGTCGTTGTTATGAATCGTCTGTGCCGCCACCTGTTAACATATATTTACATATAATACTAATAATAAAATTTTCAATTGGCTCTGATTCACCTAACCCGGAGATGAACTTTTTTTGTTTTTTCCTTATAATTGCGCCTAACAACGACTTTGACTAATGAGATATATTTTTCTCTTTAGGGCGGTTCAGACAACTTGCGGCCGTATACAACAAAGCGACAAACGATTCATTGTCCGTGCTAAACTTGCGCTGTGTGGGTTGATAACCCGAATGAAAATTGTAAGCTCCACTGAAATTTATGAATCGTCTGTACCGCCACCTGTTAACATATATTTACATATAATACTAATAATAAAATTTTCAATTGGCTCTGATTCACCAAACCCGGAGATGGACTTTTTTGTTTTTTTTTTTTTTCCTTATAATTGCGCCTAACAACGACTTTGACTAATAAGATATATGTTTCTCTTTAGGGCGGTTCAGACAACTTGCGGCCGTATACAACAAAGCGACAAACGATTCATTGCGCTTGTGTGGGTTGTGTGGGTTGATAACCCGAATGAAAATTATAAGCTCCACTGAACTTTATGAATCGTCTGTGCCGCCACCTGTTAACATATATTTACATATATATAATAATAAAATTTTCAATTGGCTTTGATTCACCAAAACCGGAGATGGGCTTTTTTTATTTTTTTCTTTATAATTGCGCCTAACAACGACTTTGACTAATAAGATATAGGTGTCTCTACTTATTTGTCTTGCCAAACGATTTGTCACAGTACACTCTGTTAATAAACTGTAACGGTTCAGACACCTGTTAACATATATTTACATAAAATACTAATAATAAAATTTTCAATTGGCTCTTATTCACCAAAACCGGAGATGGGCTTTTTTTGTTTCTTTATAATTGCGCCTAACAACGACGTTGACTAATAAGATATAGGTGTCTCTACTTATTTGTCTTACCAAACGATTTTGTCACAGTACACTCTGTTAATAAACTGTAACAGACACCTGTTATCAGATATTTACATATAATACTAATAATAAAATTATAATTGGCTCTCATTCACCAAAACCGGAGATGGACTTTTTTTGTTTTTTCCTTATAATTGCGCCTAACAACGACTTTGACTAATAAGATATATGTTTCTCTTTAGGGCGGTTCAGACAACTTGCGGCCGTATACAACAAAGCGACAAACGATTCATTGTCCGTTCTACTTGCGTTAAACTTGCGATGTGTGGGTTGATAACTGAAATTTATTAATCGTCTGTGCCGCCACCTGTTAACATATATTTACATATAATACTAATAATAAAATTTTCAATTGGCTCTGATTCACCAAAACCGGAGATGGACTTTTTTGTTTTTTCCTTATAATTGCGCCTAACAACGACTTTGACTAATAAGATATAAGTTTCTCTTTAGGGCGGTTCAGACAACTTGCGGCCGTATACATCAAAGCGACAAACGATTCATTGCGCTTGCGTGGGTTGTGTGGGTTGATAACCCGAATGAAAATTGTAAGCTCCACTGAAATTTATGAATCGTCTGTGCCGCCACCTGTTAACATATATTTACATATAATACTAATATAATACGTTGTTAGGCGCAATTATAAGGAAAAGACAAAAAAGTCCATCTCCGGTTTTGGTGAATCAGAGCCAATTGAAAATTTTATAATTAGTATTATATGTAAATATATGTTAACAGGTGGCGGCACAGACGATTCATAAGCCATAGAGCCAATTTTCAATTGGCTCTGATTCTCCCAAACCGGAGATGGGCTTTTTTTTATTTTTTCTTTATAATTGCGCCTAACAACGACTTTGACTAATACGATATAGGTGCCTCTACTTATTTGAAAATTGTAAGCTCCACTGAAATTTATGAATCGTCTGTGCTGGCACCTGTTAACATATATTTACATATAATACTAATAATAAAATTTTCAATTGGCTCTGATTCACCAAAACCGGAGATGGACTTGTTTTGTTTTTTTTTTCTTATAATTGCGCCTAACAATTCACCAAACCGGAGATGGACTTTTTTTGTTTTTTCCTTATAATTGCGCCTAACAACGACTTTGACTAATAATATATAGGTGTCTCTACTTATTCGTCTTGCCAAACGATTTTGTCACAGTACACTCTGTTAATAAACTGTAACGGTTCAGACACCTGTTAACATATATTTACATATAATACTAATAATAAAATTTTCAATTGGCTCTGATTCACCAAAACCGGATATTGACTTTTTTGTTTTTTTTTCTTATAATTGCGCCTAACAACGACTTTGACTAATAAGGTGTCTCTACTTATTTGTCTTGCCAAACGATTTTGTCACAGTACACTCTGTTAATAAACTGTAACGGTTCAGACACCTGTTAACATATATTTACATATAATGCGCTTTACAGACTATCAGTTATTCCGGACGACAGTGATCGTGTCGAACATATCCCATATATTGTGCACATTATAAGTTAAGTCTGAAGGCATAATCGATACTGCTGCATGTTTATGGGATCGATAACACATTTACCGATTATTTAGTCATCGCCGACAAGTCGTATCGATCCGACACACTGTAAGATTCTTTACAAACACCGACATTCCGTCCGGAATAACTGATGGTCTGTAAAGCGCATAATATTAATAATAAAAAACGACTTTGACTAATAAGATATTTGTTTCTCTTTAGGGCGGTTCAGACAACTTGCGGCCGTATACAAAAAAGCGACAAACGATTCATTGTCCGTGCTAAACTTGCGCTGTGTGGGTTGATAACCCGAATGAAAATTGTAAGCTCCACTGAAATTTATGAATCGTCTGTACCGCCACCTGTTAACATATATATACATATAATACTAATAATAAAATTTTCAATTGGCTCTGATTCACCAAACCCGGAGATGGACTTTTTTGTTTTTTCCTTATAATTGCCCCTAACAACGACTTTGACTAATAAGATATATGTTTCTCTTTAGGGCGGTTCAGACAACTTGCGGCCGTATACAACAAAGCGACAAACGATTCATTGCGCTTGTGTGGGTTGATAACCCGAATGAAAATTGTAAGCTCCACTGAAATTTATGAATCGTATGTGCCGCCACCTGCTAACATATATTTACATATAATACTAATAATAAAATTTTCAATTGGCTCAGATTCACCAAAACCGGAGATGGGCTTTTTTTGTTTTTTTTTTTTTTATAATTGCGCCTAACAACGACTTTGACTAATAAGATATAGGTGTCTCTAATTATTTGAAAATTGTAAGCTCCACTGAAATTTATGAATCGTCTGTGCCGTCACCTGTTAATATATATTTACATATAATACTAATAATAAAATTTTCAATTGGCTCTGATACACCAAAACCGGAGATGGACTTTTTTTTGTTTTTTTTTTTCTTATAATTGTGCCTACCAACGACTATAATACTAATAATAAAACTTTCAATTGGCTCTGATTCACCAAAACCGGAGATGTTTTTTTTTGTTTTTTCTTTATAATTGCGCCTAGCAACGACTTTGACTAATAAGATATAGGTGTCTCTACTTATTTGTTTTGCCAAACGATTTTGTCACAGTACACTCTGTTAATAAACTGTAACAGACACCTGTTCACATATATTTAGATATAATACTAATAATAAAATTTTAATTGGCTCTCATTCACCAAAACCGGAGATGGACTTTTTTGTTTTTTCCTCATAATTGCGCCTAACAACGACTTTGACTAATAAGATATATGTTTCTCTTTAGGGCGGTTCAGACAACTTGCGGCCGTATACAACAATGCGACAAACGATTCATTGTCCGTTCTACTTGTGTTAAACTTGCGATGTGTGGGTTGATAACTGAAATTTATTAATCGTCTGTGTCGCCACCTGTTTACATATATTTACATATAATACTAATAATAAAATTTTCAATTGGCTCTGATTCACCAAAACCGGAGATGGACTTTTTTTCCTTATAATTGCGCCTAACAACGACTTTGACTAATAAGATATAAGTTTCACTTTAGGGCGGTTCAGACAACTTGCGGCCGTGTACAACAAAGCGACAAACGATTCATTGCACTTGCGTGAGTTGTGTGTTGATAACCCGAATGAAAATTGTAAGCTCCACTGAAATTTATGAATCGTCTGTGCCGCCAACTGTTAACATATATTTACATATAATTCTAATAATAAAATTTTCAATTGGCTGATTCACCAAAACCGGAGATGTTTTTTTTTTATTTTTTTCTTTATAATTGCGCCTAACAACGACTATGACTAATAAGATATAGGTGTCTCTACTTATTTGAAAATTGTAAGCTCCACTGAAATTTATGAATCGTCTGTGCCGCCACATGTTAATTATTGAAAACCACATGTTTTTTCGTTGTTTTCTCATATTATCTCCAACACCTTTTCAAATATTTCGTCAACATTTTGGCAAATTGGTACTTCCAATTTCGCAAAAAATTTGAAGATGTATTGAAGATGAGCTGTTTCAAGTCAAGTTGAATTTATGTTGAACATTATATTTACCCTCAAACCGAAAAGTTGTTGCATTTGAAAAACGCTCATCCTGTGTTTATTGGGAGGTGTCTCTACTTATTTGTCTTGCCAAACGATTTTGTCACAGTACACTCTGTTAATAAACTGTAACGGTTCAGACACCTGTTAACATATATTTACATATAATACTAATAATAAAATGTTCAATTGGCTCTGATTCACCAAAACCGGAGATGGGCTTTTTTTCTTTATAATTGCGCCTAACAACGACTTTGACTAGTAAGATATATGTTTCTCTTTAGGGCGGTTCAGACAACTTGCGGCCGTATACAACAAAGCGACAAACGATTCATTGTCCGTGCTAAACTTGCGCTGTGTGGGTTGATAACCCGAATGAAAATTGTAAGCTCCACTGAAATTTATGAATCGTCTGTACCGCCACCTGTTACAATTGGCTTGCATTGCCTCAACCAGGTGACTCCAAAACTAGAGAATCGCAATTAGGTGGTGTTGAGCTCCACTACACAGGGTAGATCCACTGAAATTTATGTTATATATATGGGCTTTTTTGTTTTTTCTTTATAATTGTGCCTAACAACGACTTTGACTAATAAGATATAGGTGTCTCTACTTATTTGTCTTGCCAAACGATTTTGTCACAGTACACTCTGTTAATAAACTGTAACTGACACCTATTAACATATATTTACATATAATACTAATAATAAAATTTTAATTGATTCATTGCGCTTGGGTGGGTTGTGTGGGTTGATATCCCGATTGAAAATTGTAAGCTCCACTGAAATTTATGAATCGTCTGTGCCGCCACCTGTTAACATATATTTACATATAATACTAATAATAAAATTTTCAATTGGCTCTGATTCACCAAAACCGGAGATGGGCTTTTTTGTTTTTTTTTTCTTATAATTGTGCCTAACAACGACTTTGACTAATAAGATATAGGTGTCTCTACTTATTTGTCTTGCCAAACGATTTTGTCACAGTACACTCTGTTAATAAACTGTAACGGTTCAGACACCTGTTAACATATATTTACATAAAATACTAATAATAAAATTTTCAATTGACTCTGATTCACCAAACCCGGAGATCGACTTTTTTGTTTTTTTCCTTATAATTGCGCCTAACAGCGACTTTGACTAATGAGATATATTTTTCTCTTTAGGGCGGTTCAGACAACTTGCGGCCGTATACAACAAAGCGACAAACGATTTATTGTCCGTTCTACTTGCGTTAAACTTGCGATGTGTGGGTTGATAACTGAAATTTATTAATCGTCTGTGCCGCCACCTGTTAACATATATTTACATATAATACTAATAATAAAATTTTCAATTGGCCCTGATTCACCAAACCGGAGATGGACTTTTTTTGTTTTTTTCCTTATAATTGCGCCTAACAACGACTTTGACTAATAAGATATATGTGTCTCTACTTATTTGTCTTGTCAAACGATTTTGTCACAGTACACTCTGTTAATAAACTGTAACGGTTCAGACACCTGTTAACATATATTTACATATAATACTAATAATAAAATTTTCAATTGTCTCTGATTCACCAAAACCGGAGATGGGCTTTTTTTTTCTTTATAATTGCGCCTAACAACGACTTTGACTAGTAAGAATATGTTTCTCTTTAGGGCGGTTCAGACAACTTGCGGCCGTATACAACAAAGCGACAAACGATTCATTGTCCGTGCTAAACTTGCGCTGTGTGGGTTGATAACCCGAATGAAAATTGTAAGCTCCACTGAAATTTATGAAAAGTCCATCTCCGGTTTTGGTGAATCAGAGCCAATTGAAAATTTTATTATTAGTATTATATGTAAATATATGTTAACAGGTGGCGGCACAGACGATTCATAAATTTCAGTGGAGCGTACAATTTTCAAATAAGTAGAGACACCTATATCTTATTAGTCAAAGTCGTTGTTAGGCGCAATTATAAAGAAAAAAATAAAAAAAAACCCATCTCCGGTTTTGGTGAATCAGAGCCAATTGAAAATTTTATTATTAGTATTATATGTAAATATATGTGAACAGGTGTCTGTTACAGTTTATTAACAGAGTGTACTGTGACAAAATCGTTTGGCAAAACAAATAAGTAGAGACACCTATATCTTATTAGTCAAAGTCGTTGCTAGGCGCAATTATAAAGAAAAAACAACAAAAAAACCCATCTCCGGTTTTGGTGAGTCAGAGCCAATTGAAAATTTTATTATTAGTATTATATGTAAATATATGTTAGCAGGTGGCGGCATATACGATTCATAAATTTCAGTGGAGCTTACAATTTTCATTCGGGTTATCAACCCACACAGCTCAAGTTTAGCACGGACAATGAATCGTTTGTCGCTTTGTTGTATACTGCCTCAAGTTGTCTGAACCGCCCTAAAGAGAAACATATATCGTATTAGTCAAAGTCGTTTATTATTAGTATTATATGTAAATATATGTTAACAGGTGTCTGAACCGTTACAGTTTATTAACAGAGTGTACTGTGACAAAATCATTTGGCAAGGCAAATCAGTAGAGACACCTTATTGTCAAAGTCGTTGTTAGCGCAATTATAAGAAAAAAAACCAAAAAAGTCCATCTCCGGTTTTGGTTAATCAGAAAATTTTATTATTAGTATTATAAAAAAAATAATAAAATTTTATTATTAGTATTATATGTAAATATATGTTAACAGGTGGCGGCACAGACGATTCATAATTTTCAGTGGAGCTTACAATTTTCAAATTAGTAGAGACACCTATATCTTATTAGTCAAAGTCGTTGTTAGGCGCAATTATAAAGAAAACAAGTATATACGGCCGTAAGTTCGGCCAGGCCGAAGCTTATGTACCCTCCATCATGGATTGCGTAGAAACTTCTTCTAAACACTGCCATCCACAATCGAATTACTTAAGTTGCGGTAACGCTTGCCGATGGCAAGGTATCTTAAAACCTCCTAACACCATCTTATAAATTGTATGTAAGTCCATACGTGGTATATATTTAATCAAAAAAGATCGATCCAATACGTCTATAATTCAGTTTGACAAAATAGACATACAATTTTGACAAAATTTTCTATAGAAATAAAAATTTTGACAAAATATTCTATAGAAAGAAAATTTTGACAATATTTTCTACAGAAATAAAATTTTAACAAAATTTTCTATAGAAATAAACTTTTGACAAAATTTTCTATAGAAATAAAATCTTGGTAGATTATTTGTGGCTCGAGTGGCAACCATGATTATGAACCGAATAAAATTTGAACAAAATTTTCTATAGAAATAAAATTTTGACAAAATTTTCTATAGAAATAAAATTTTGAAAATTATGAAAATTTTATTATGAACCGAATAAAATTTTAACAAAATTTTCTCTAGAAATAAAATTTTGACAAAATTTTCTATAGAAATAAAATTTTGGTAGATTATTTTTGGCTCTAGTGGCAACCATGATTATGAACCGTTTGTGTGATTGGACCAATTTTGGTATGGTTGTTAGCGACCATATACTAACACCACGTTCCTAATTTGAACCGGATCGGATGAATTTTGCTCCTCCAAGAGGCTCCGGAGGTCAAATCTGGAGAACGTTTTATATGCGTATAGAACGTTTTATATGCGTATATAACAACCGTGCCAGAATTGGTCCATATCGGTCCATAATTAAATATAGCCCGATATGGACCAATTCTGGCACGGTTGTTAAAGATCATATACTAACACCATGTTCCAAATTACAACCGGCTTGGATGAAATTTGCTTCTCTTGGAGACTTCGCAAGCCAAATCTGGGGATCGGTTTATATGGGGGCTATATATAATTATGAACCGATGTGGACCAATTTCTGCATGGTTGTTAGAGACCATATACCAACATCATGTACCAAATTTCAGCCGGATCGGATGAAATATGCTTCTCTTAGAGGCTCCACAAGCCAAATCGGGGAATCGGTTTATATGGGGGCTATATATAATTAAGGACCGATATGGACCAATTTTTGCATGGTTGTTAGAGACCATGTACCAACATCATGTACCAAATTTCAGCCGGATCGGATGAAATTTTCTTCTCTTTGAGGCTCCGCAAGCCAAATCTGGGGATCGGTTTATATGGGGGCTATATATAACTATGGACCGATATGGACCAATTTTTGCATGATTGTTAAAGACCATATACCAACACCATGTACCAAATTTGAGCCGGATCGGATGAAATTTGCTTCTCTTTTAGGCTCCGCAAGCCAAATCTGGGGATCGGTTTATATGGGGGCTATATATAATTATGGACCGATGTGGACCAATTTTTGCACGGTTGTCAGAGACCATATACCAACATCATGTACCAAATTTGAGCCGGATCGGATGAAATTTGCTACTCTTTTAGGCTCCGCAAGCCAAATCTGGGGATCGGTTTATATGGGGGCTATATATAATTATGGACCGATATGGACCAATTTTTGCATGATTGTTAGAGACCATATACCAACACCATGTACCAAATTTCAGCCGGATCGGATGAAATATGCTTCTGTTAGAGGCTCCACAAGCCAAATCTGAGGGTCCCTTTATATGGGGGCTATACGTAAAAGTGGACCGATATGGCCCATTTTCAATACCATCCGACCTACATCGATAACAACTACTTGTGCAAAGTTTCAAGTCGGTAGCTTGTTTCGTTCGGAAGTTAGCGTGATTTCAACAGACGGACGGACGGACGGACGGACGAACGGACATGCTCAGATCGACTCAGAATTTCACCACGACCCAGAATATATATACTTTATGGGGTCTTAGAGCAATATTTCGATGTGTTACAAACGGAATGACAAAGTTAATATACCCCCATCCTATGATGGAGGGTATACAAATAAAAAAAGTCCATCTCCGGTTTTGGTGAATCAGAGCCAATTGAAAACTTTATTATTAGTATTATATGTAAATATATGTTAACAGGTGGCGGCACAGACGATTCATAAATTTCAGTGGAGCTTACAATTTTCAAATAAGTAGAGACACCTATATCTTATTAGTCAAAGTCGTTGTAAGGCGCAATTATAAAGAAAAAAATAAAAAAGCCCATCTCCGGTTTTGGTGAATCAGAGCCAATTGAAAATTTTATTATTAGTATTATATGTAAATATATGTTAACAGGTGTCTGAACCGTTACAGTTTATTAACAGAGTGTACTGTGACAAAATCGTTTGGCAAGATAAGTAGAGACACCTATATCTTATTAGTCAACGTCGTTGTTAGGCGCAATTATAAGGAACAAAACAAAAAATTCCATCTCCGGTTTTGGTCAATCAGAGCCAATTGAAAATTTTATTATTAGTTATATGTAAATATATGTTAACAGGTGGCGGCACAGACGATTCATAAATTTCAGTGGAGCTTACAATTTTCATTCGGGTTATCAACCCACCCAACCCACGCAAGCGCAATGAATCGTTTGTCACTTTGTTGTATACGGCCGCAAGTTGTCTGAACCGCCCTAAAGAGAAACTTATATCTTATTAGTCAAAGTCGTTGTTAGGCGCAATTATAAGGAAAAAAACAAAAAAAGTCCATCTCCGGTTTTGGTGAATCAGAGCCAATTGAAAATTTTATTATTAGTATTAATGTAAATATATGTTAGTAGGTGGCGGAACAGACGATTCATAAATTTCAGTGGAGCTTACAATTTTCATTCGGGTTATCAAACCACACAGCGCAAGTTTAGCACGGACAATGAATCGTTTGTCACTTTGTTGTATACGGCCGCAAGTTGTCTGAACCGCCCTAAAGAGAAACATATTCTTACTAGTCAAAGTCGTTGTTAGGCGCAATTATAAAGAAAAAAAAAAGCCCATCTCCGGTTTTGGTGAATCAGAGACAATTGAAAATTTTATTATTAGTATTATATGTAAATATATGTTAACAGGTGTCTGAACCGTTACAGTTTATTAACAGAGTGTACTGTGACAAAATCGTTTGACAAGACAAATAAGTAGAGACACATATATCTTATTAGTCAAAGTCGTTGTTAGGCGCAATTATAAGGAAAAAAACAAAAAAGTCCATCTCCGGTTTGGTGAATCAGGGCCAATTGAAAATTTTATTATTAGTATTATATGTAAATATATGTTAACAGGTGGCGGCACAGACGATTAATAAATTTCAGTTATCAACCCACACATCGCAAGTTTAACGCAAGTAGAACGGACAATAAATCGTTTGTCGCTTTGTTGTATACGGCCGCAAGTTGTCTGAACCGCCCTAAAGAGAAAAATATATCTCATTAGTCAAAGTCGCTGTTAGGCGCAATTATAAGGAAAAAAACAAAAAAGTCGATCTCCGGGTTTGGTGAATCAGAGTCAATTGAAAATTTTATTATTAGTATTTTATGTAAATATATGTTAACAGGTGTCTGAACCGTTACAGTTTATTAACAGAGTGTACTGTGACAAAATCGTTTGGCAAGACAAATAAGTAGAGACACCTATATCTTATTAGTCAAAGTCGTTGTTAGGCACAATTATAAGAAAAAAAACAAAAAAGCCCATCTCCGGTTTTGGTGAATCAGAGCCAATTGAAAATTTTATTATTAGTATTATATGTAAATATATGTTAACAGGTGGCGGCACAGACGATTCATAAATTTCAGTGGAGCTTACAATTTTCAATCGGGTTATCAACCCACACAACCCACCCAAGCGCAATGAATCAATTAAAATTTTATTATTAGTATTATATGTAAATATATGTTAATAGGTGTCAGTTACAGTTTATTAACAGAGTGTACTGTGACAAAATCGTTTGGCAAGACAAATAAGTAGAGACACCTATATCTTATTAGTCAAAGTCGGTGTTAGGCACAATTATAAAGAAAAAACAAAAAAGCCCATATATATAACATAAATTTCAGTGGATCTACCCTGTGTAGTGGAGCTCAACACCACCTAATTGCGATTCTCTAGTTTTGGAGTCACCTGGTTGAGGCAATACAAGCCAATTGTAACAGGTGGCGGTACAGACGATTCATAAATTTCAGTGGAGCTTACAATTTTCATTCGGGTTATCAACCCACACAGCGCAAGTTTAGCACGGACAATGAATCGTTTGTCGCTTTGTTGTATACGGCCGCAAGTTGTCTGAACCGCCCTAAAGAGAAACATATATCTTACTAGTCAAAGTCGTTGTTAGGCGCAATTATAAAGAAAAAAAGCCCATCTCCGGTTTTGGTGAATCAGAGCCAATTGAACATTTTATTATTAGTATTATATGTAAATATATGTTAACAGGTGTCTGAACCGTTACAGTTTATTAACAGAGTGTACTGTGACAAAATCGTTTGGCAAGACAAATAAGTAGAGACACCTCCCAATAAACACAGGATGAGCGTTTTTCAAATGCAACAACTTTTCGGTTTGAGGGTAAATATAATGTTCAACATAAATTCAACTTGACTTGAAACAGCTCATCTTCAATACATCTTCAAATTTTTTGCGAAATTGGAAGTACCAATTTGCCAAAATGTTGACGAAATATTTGAAAAGGTGTTGGAGATAATATGAGAAAACAACGAAAAAACATGTGGTTTTCAATAATTGTTTGTGCAACGAAGTTTGTGGTCAATTGGAAGAAATAAAAAACTTGGAAAATTTTAGACAAAAAACTGAATTTACTCCAAATAGTTTCTAATAATAGGTAAGTGAAAATAAAAAAAATTAAATGAAACTTTAAGGAAGACACTAAATATATATCTCTTTGCCGAAAACTAAAATTATGGATTCTAAGTTCTTGAAACATTAAAAAGCTGACCGATAAAAAATGTTGGACAATTAACTGGAACTGATTCAAATAGTTTATAATAATTGTTTATAATAATAGTTTATAATAATAATCTTATTGCAGAAAACTAAAATATTTTGATGCTGCATTCTTGAAACCTTAAGAGGTTGACCGATGAAAATGATGGTGGCTTATCGAAAAGAGAAAGTTTCCATAAATCAAAGTGCAACGAATTAAACTTGGTATTTATGCTTTTCCATATCAACAGCTACTACATGTTAATTCGCATCACATCGATCTTTTAATTTACCTCGCATCATCGGTTTAATTGTCAAAGTCGTTGTTAGGCGCAATTATAAAAAAAAATAAATAAACCATCTCCGGTTTTGGTGAATCAGAGCCAATTGAAAATTTTATTATTAGTATTATATGTAAATATATGTTAACAGGTGGCGGCACATACGATTCATAAGTTTCAGTGAAGCTTACAATTTTCATTCGGGTTATCAACCCACACAACCCACGCAAGCGCAATGAATCGTTTGTCGCTTTGTTGTATACGGCCGCAAGTTGTCTGAACCGCCCTAAAGAGAAAAATATATCTCATTAGTCAAAGTCGTTGTTATGCGCAATTATAAGGAAAAAACAAAAAAAGTCCATCTGTGGCCAATTGAAAATTTTATTATTAGTATTATATGTAAACATATGTTAACACGTGGCGGCACAGACGATTCATAAGTTTCAGTGAAGCTTACAATTTTCATTCGGGTTATCAACCCACACAACCCACGCAAGCGCAATGAATCGTTTGTCGCTTTGTTGTATACTGCAGTAAGTTGTCTGAACCGCCCTAAAGAGAAACATATATCTTATTGGTCAAAGTCGTTGTTAGGCGCAATTATAAGGAAAAAAACAAAAAAGTCAATCTCCGGTTTTGGCGAATCAGAGCCAATTGAAAATTTTATTATTGGTATTATATGTAAATATATGTTAACAGGTGGCGGCACAGACGATTCATAAATTTCAGTGGAGCGCAAGTTTAGCACGGACAATATATATATATAAAGGGTGATTCTTTTGAGGTTAGGATTTTCATGCATTAGTATTTGACAGATCACGTGGGATTTCAGACATGGTGTCAAAGAGAAAGATGCTCAGTATGCTTTGACATTTCATCATGAATAGACTTACTAACGAGCAACGCTTGCAAATCATTGAATTTTATTACCAAAATCAGTGGCAGAAAATCCGCTTTTTTATCGACAAATTTTGTTCAGCGATGAGGCTCATTTCTGGTTGAATGGCTACGTAAATAAGCAAAATTGCCGCATTTGGAGTGAAGAGCAACCAGAAGCCGTTCAAGAACTGCCCATGCATCCCGAAAAATGCACTGTTTGGTGTGGTTTGTACGCTGGTGGAATCATTGGACCGTATTTTTTCAAAGATGCTGTTGGACGCAACGTTACGGTGAATGGCGATCGCTATCGTTCGATGCTAACAAACTTTTTGT
Source organism: Haematobia irritans (assembly GCF_050003625.1). Taxonomy (NCBI): domain Eukaryota; kingdom Metazoa; phylum Arthropoda; class Insecta; order Diptera; family Muscidae; genus Haematobia; species Haematobia irritans. Next base: position 108,202,003 of record NC_134398.1, on the reverse strand, counting down.
TGCCAAAAATGGAAGAACTGAACTTGGTTGACATGTGGTTTCAACAAGATGGCGCTACATGCCACACAGCTCGCGATTCTATGGCCATTTTGAGGGAAAACTTCGGAGAACAATTCATCTCAAGAAATGGACCGGTAAGTTGGCCACCAAGATCATGCGATTTGACGCCTTTAGACTATTTTTTTTTGGGCTACGTCAAGTCTAAAGTCTACAGAAATAAGCCAGCAACTATTCCAGCTTTGGAAGACAACATTTCCGAAGAAATTCGGGCTATTCCGGCCGAAATGCTCGAAAAAGTTGCCCAAAATTGGACTTTCCGAATGGACCACCTAAGACGCAGCCGCGGTCAACATTTAAATGAAATTATCTTCAAAAAGTAAATGTCATGGACCAATCTAACGTTTCAAATAAAGAACCGATGAGATTTTGCAAATTTTATGCGTTTTTAAAAAAAAAAAAGTTATCAAGCTCTTAACAAATCACCCTTTATATATATATATATATATATATATATATATATATATATATATATATATATATATATATATATATATATATATATATATATATATATATATATATATATATATATATATATATTATATATATATATATATATATATATATATATATATATATATATATATATATATATATATATATATATATATATATATATATATATATATATATATATATATATAATATATATATATATATATATATATATATATATATATATATATATATATATATATATATATATATATATATATATATATATATATATTGTCCGTGCTAAACTTGCGCTCCACTGAAATTTATGAATAGTCTGTGCCGCCACCTGTTAACATATATTTACATATAATACTAATAATAAAATTTTTTGTTTTTTTCCTTATAATTGCGCCTAACAACGACTTTGACTAATAAGATATATGTTTCTCTTTAGGGCGGTTGCGGCCGTATACAACAAAGCGACAAACGATTCATTGCGCCTTGCGTGGGTTGTGTGGGTTGATAACCCGAATGAAAATTGTAAGCTTCACTGAAACTTATGAATCGTATGTGCCGCCACCTGTTAACATATATTTACATATAATACTAATAATAAAATTTTCAATTGGCTCTGATTCACCAAAACCGGAGATGGTTTATTTTATTTTTTTTTATAATTGCGCCTAACAACGACTTTGACAATTAAACCGATGATGCGAGGTAAATTAAAAGATCGATGTGATGCGAATTAACATGTAGTAGCTGTTGATATGGAAAAGCATAAATACCAAGTTTAATTCGTTGCACTTTGATTTATGGAAACTTTCTCTTTTCGATAAGCCACCATCATTTTCATCGGTCAACCTCTTAAGGTTTCAAGAATGCAGCATCAAAATATTTTAGTTTTCTGCAATAAGATTATTATTATAAACTATTATTATAAACAATTATTATAAACTATTTGAATCAGTTCCAGTTAATTGTCCAACATTTTTTATCGGTCAGCTTTTTAATGTTTCAAGAACTTAGAATCCATAATTTTAGTTTTCGGCAAAGAGATATATATTTAGTGTCTTCCTTAAAGTTTCATTTAATTTTTTTTATTTTCACTTACCTATTATTAGAAACTATTTGGAGTAAATTCAGTTTTTTGTCTAAAATTTTCCAAGTTTTTTATTTCTTCCAATTGACCACAAACTTCGTTGCACAAACAATTATAGAAAACCACATGTTTTTTCGTTGTTTTCTCATATTATCTCCAACACCTTTTCAAATATTTCGTCAACATTTTGGCAAATTGGTACTTCCAATTTCGCAAAAAATTTGAAGATGTATTGAAGATGAGCTGTTTCAAGTCAAGTTGAATTTATGTTGAAAATTATATTTACCCTCAAACCGAAAAGTTGTTGCATTTGAAAAACGCTCATCCTGTGTTTATTGGGAGGTGTCTCTACTTATTTGTCTTGCCAAACGATTTTGTCACAGTACACTCTGTTAATAAACTGTAACGGTTCAGCCACCTGTTAACATGTGCCGCCAACTGTTACAATTGGCTTGTATTGCCTCAACCAGGTGACTCCAAAACTAGAGAATCGCAATTATGTGGTGTTGAGCTCCACTACACAGGGTAGCTCCACTGAAATTTATGTTATATATATGGGCTTGTTTTGTTTTTTGCTTTATAATTGCGCCTAACAACGACTTTGACTAATAAGATATAGGTGTCTCTACTTATTTGTCTTGCCAAACGATTTTGTCACAGTACACTCTGTTAATAAACTGTAACATAAATTACAGTGGAGCTACCCTGTGTAGTGGAGCTCAACACCACCTAATTGCGATTCTCTAGTTTTGGAGTCACCTGGTTGAGGCAAGTCGTTTTAGGCGTCGTTGTTATGAATCGTCTGTGCCGCCACCTGTTAACATATATTTACATATAATACTAATAATAAAATTTTCAATTGGCTCTGATTCACCAAACCCGGAGATGGACTTTTTTTGTTTTTTTTTTCTTATAATTGCGCCTAACAACGACTTTGACTAATGAGATATATTTTTCTCTTTAGGGCGGTTCAGACAACTTGCGGCCGTATACAACAAAGCGACAAACGATTCATTGTCCGTGCTAAACTTGCGCTGTGTGGGTTGATAACCCGAATGAAAATTGTAAGCTCCACTGAAATTTATGAATCGTCTGTCGCCACCTGTTAACATATATTTACATATAATACTAATAATAAAATTTTCAATTGGCTCTGATTCACCAAAACCGGAGATGGACTTTTTTTGTTTTTTTCCTTATAATTGCGCCTAACAACGACTTTGACTAATAAGATATATGTTTCTCTTTAGGGCGGTTCAGACAACTTACTGCAGTATACAACAAAGCGACAAACGATTCATTGCGCTTGCGTGGGTTGTGTGGGTTGATAACCCGAATGAAAATTGTAAGCTCCACTGAAATTTATGAATCGTCTGTGCCGCCACCTGTTAACATATATTTACATATAATACTAATAATAAAATTTTCAATTGGCTCTGATTCACCAAAACCGGAGATGTTTTTTTTTTTTTTTATAATTGCGCCTAACAACGACTTTGACTAATAAGATATAGGTGTCTCTACTTATTTGAAAATTGTAAGCTCCACTTCCATTGGCTCTGATTCACCAAAACCGGAGATGGGTTTTGTTTTTTTCTTTATAATTGCGCCTAACAACGACATTGACTAATAAGATATAGGTGTCTCTACTTATTTGTCTTGCCAAACGATTTTGTCACATATATATACCTGTTAACATATATTTACATATAATACTAATAATAAAATTTTCAATGTTAGGCGCAATTATAAGGAAAAAAACAAAAAAGTCCATCTCCGGTTTTTGTGAATCAGTTTTTGTATTTCTTCCAACTGACCACGTACTTCGTGGCACAAAATGTATTGAAAACCACAAAATTCGATTTCCTCAAGAGCGTTGGTGTCACAAAATTGTTGTAAAACTCATTAAAATTCGGGCAATTCGCAAGGAACTTGATAACCAGTGAGTTAGAATAAATTTCCAGTAATTTCAATTCGCAAAATAACAAATTAAACCGATGATGCAAGTAAATTAAAAGATCGATGTGATGCGAATTAACATGTAGTAGTTGTTGATATGGAAAAGCATAAATACCAAGTTTAATTCGTTGCACTTCGATTTATGGAAACTTTCTCTTTTCGATAAGCCACCATCATTTTCATCGGTCAACCTCTTAAGGTTTCAAGAATGCAGCATCAAAATATTTTAGTTTTCTGCAATAAGATTATTATTATAAACTATTATTATAAACAATTATTATAAACTATTTGAATCAGTTCCAGTTAATTGTCCAACATTTTTTATCGGTCAGCTTTTTAATGTTTCAAGAACTTAGAATCCATAATTTTAGTTTTCGGCAAAGAGATATATATTTAGAGTCTTCCTTAAAGTTTCATTTAATTTTTTTTTATTTTCACTTACCTATTATTAGAAACTATTTGGAGTAAATTCAGTTTTTTGTCTAAAATTTTCCAAGTTTTTTATTTCTTCCAATTGACCACAAACTTCGTTGCACAAACAAGTATTGAAAACCACATGTTTTTTTCGTTGTTTTCTCATATTATCTCCAACACCTTTTCAAATATTTCGTCAACATTTTGGCAAATTGGAAGTAATTCGCAAAAAATTTGAAGATGTATTGAAGATGAGCTGTTTCAAGTCAAGTTGAATTTATGTTGAAAATTATATTTACCCTCAAACCGAAAAGTTGTTGCATTTGAAAAACGCTCATCCTGTGTTTATTGGGAGGTGTCTCTACTTATTTGTCTTGCCAAACGATTTTGTCACAGTACACTCTGTTAATAAACTGTAACGGTTCAGCCACCTGTTAACATGTGCCGCCACCTGTTACAATTGGCTTGTATTGCCTCAACCAGGTGACTCCAAAACTAGAGAATCGCAATTATGTGGTGTTGAGCTCCACTACACAGGGTAGCTCCACTGAAATTTATGTTATATATATGGGCTTGTTTTGTTTTTTGCTTTATAATTGCGCCTAACAACGACTTTGACTAATAAGATATAGGTGTCTCTACTTATTTGTCTTGCCAAACGATTTTGTCACAGTACACTCTGTTAATAAACTGTAACATAAATTACAGTGGAGCTACCCTGTGTAGTGGAGCTCAACACCACCTAATTGCGATTCTCTAGTTTTGGAGTCACCTGGTTGAGGCAAGTCGTTTTAGGCGTCGTTGTTATGAATCGTCTGTGCCGCCACCTGTTAACATATATTTACATATAATACTAATAATAAAATTTTCAATTGGCTCTGATTCACCACACCCGGAGATGGACTTTTTTTGTTTTTTTTTCTTATAATTGCGCCTAACAACGACTTTGACTAATGAGATATATTTTTCTCTTTAGGGCGGTTCAGACAACTTGCGGCCGTATACAACAAAGCGACAAACGATTCATTGTCCGTGCTAAACTTGCGCTGTGTGGGTTGATAACCCGAATGCAAATTGTAAGCTCCACTGAAATTTATGAATCGTCTGTCGCCACCTGTTAACATATATTTACATATAATACTAATAATAAAATTTTCAATTGGCTCTGATTCACCAAAACCGGAGATGGACTTTTTTTTTTTTTTTTTTTTATAATTGCGCCTAACAACGACTTTGACTAATAAGATATAGGTGTCTCTACTTATTTGAAAATTGTAAGCTCCACTGAAATTTATGAATCGTCTGTGCCGCCACCTGTTAACATATGTTTACATATAATACTAATAATAATATTTTCAATTGGCTCTGATTCACCAAAACCGGAGATGGGTTTTTTTTTTTTTTTTTTCTTATATATATATATATATCGTTTTCTTATATATATATATATATATCGTTTGTCGCTTTGTTGTATACGGCCGCAAGTTGTCTGAACCGCCCTAAAGAGAAACATATATCTTATTAGTCAAAGTCGTTGTTAGGCGCAATTATAAAAAAAAACAAAAAAGTCCATCTCCGGTTTTGGTGTATCAGAGTCAATTGAAAATTTTATTATTAGTATTATATGTAAATATATGTTAATAAAATATATGTTTCTCTTTAGGGCGGTTCAGACAAACGATTCGTTGTCCGTGCTAAACTTGCGCTTTGTGGGTTGATAACTGAAATTTATGAATCGTCTGTGCCGCCACCTGTTAATATATATTTACATATAATACTAATAATAACATTTTCAATTGGCTCTGATTCACCAAAACCGGAGATGGGTTTTTTGTTTTTTTCTTTATAATTGCGCCTAACAACGACATTGACTAATAAGATATAGGTGTCTCTACTTATTTGTCTTGCCAAACGATTTTGTCACATATATATACCTGTTAACATATATTACATATAATACTAATAATAAAATTTTCAATGTTAGGCGCAATTATAAGGGAAAAAAAAAAACAAAAAAGTCCATCTCCACTTCGTGGCACAAAATGTATTGAAAACCACAAAATTCGATTTCCTCAATAGCGTTGGTGTCACAAAATTGTTGTAAAACTCATTAAAATTCGGGCAATTCGCAAGGAACTTGATAACCAGTGAGTTAGAATAAATTTCCAGTAATTTCAATTCGCAAAATAACAAATTAAACCGATGATGCGAGGTAAATTAAAAGATCGATGTGATGCGAATTAACATGTAGTAGTTGTTGATATGGAAAAGCATAAATACCAAGTTTAATTCGTTGCACTTCGATTTATGGAAACTTTCTCTTTTCGATAAGCCACCATTATTTTCATCGGTCAACCTCTTAAGGTTTCAAGAATGCAACATCAAAATATTTTAGTTTTCAGCAATAAGATTATTATTATAAACTATTATTATAAACAATTATTGTAAACTATTTGAATCAGTTCCAGTTAATTGTCCAACATTTTTTATCGGTCAGCTTTTTAATGTTTCAAGAACTTAGAATCCATAATTTTAGTTTTCGGCAAAGAGATATATATTTAGTGTCTTCCTTAAAGTTTCATTTAATTTTTTTTTATTTTCACTTACCTATTATTAGAAACTATTTGGAGTAAATTCAGTTTTTTGTCTAAAATTTTCCAAGTTTTTTATTTCTTCCAATTGACCACAAACTTCGTTGCACAAACAAGTATTGAAAACCACATGTTTTTTCGTTGTTTTCTAATATTATCTCCAACACCTTTTCAAATATTTCGTCAACATTTTGGCAAATTGGAAGTAATTCGCAAAAAATTTGAAGATGTATTGAAGATGAGCTGTTTCAAGTCAAGTTGAATTTATGTTGAAAATTATATTTACCCTCAAACCGAAAAGTTGTTGCATTTGAAAAACGCTCATCCTGTGTTTATTGGGAGGTGTCTCTACTTATTTGTCTTGCCAAACGATTTTGTCACAGTACACTCTGTTAATAAACTGTAACGGTTCAGACACCTGTTAACATATATTTACATATAATACTAATAATAAAATGTTCAATTGGCTCTGATTCACCAAAACCGGAGATGGGCTTTTTTCTTTATAATTGCGCCTAACAACGACTTTGACTAGTAAGATATATGCTTCTCTTTAGGGCGGTTCAGACAACTTGCGGCCGTATACAACAAAGCGACAAACGATTCATCGTTTGGTAAGACAAATAAGTAGATACACCTATGTCTTATTTGTCAAAGTCGTTGTTAGGCGCAATTATAAAGAAAAAAAAAAACCATCTCCGGTTTTGGTGAATCAGAGCCAATTGAAAATTTTATTATTAGTATTATATGTAAATATATGTTAACAGGTGGCGGCACAGACGATTCATAAATTTCAGTGGAGCTTACAATTTTCATTCGGGTTATCAACCCACACAGCGCAAGTTTAGCACGGACAATGAATCGTTTCGCTTTGTTGTATACGGCCGCAAGTTGTCTGAACCGCCCTAAAGAGAAACATATATCTTATTAGTCAAAGTCGTTGTTAGGCGCAATTATAAGGAAAAAAAAACAAAAAAAGTCCATCTCCGGTTTTGGTGAATGAGAGCCAATTAAAATTTTATTATTAGTATTATATGTAAATATATGTTAACAGGTGGCGGTACAGACGATTCATAAATTTCAGTGGAGCTTACAATTTTCATTCGGGTTATCAACCCACACAGCGCAAGTTTAGCACGGACAATGAATCGTTTGTCGCTTTGTTGTATACGGGCGCAAGTTGTCTGAACCGCCCTAGGTTAGGTTAGTTTAAAGTGGCAGCCCTATTAAGATTCAGGCTCACTTAGACTATTCAGTCCATTGTGATACCACATTAACTAAAAGTACCTATTACATATGGGCACTTCTAGTTTTAACCGCTGAACCTTCTTGATTATTTTTCTTTGTTGAACCAACCAGATTGTTCCAAAAATATTAGCAGACTGCTTAAGTTAACGTTTTCCAGATCCGCCAGTAATCTGAAGCTATATGCTCCTAAAAGTTGCTTGCGCTTTACACAAAATGCAGGACACTCACACAAGAGGTGTTTAATTGATTCTTTTTCCTCCGCATCATGACAGCTCATACAATAGTCATTATACTTCGCGCCAATAGTTTTTGCAAAATCTCCTATCAGGCAGCGACCCGTTATAGCAGATATCAGGAGTGATATCTGACGTCTCGAGAACATTAGCATATCTAGTGTGCGGTTTAAGTTGAAATGGGGCCATATTTGCTTGGTGTCGTTACAACCCTTGCAATTCTCCCATCGAACATTTGCCATCATAACAGCCTTCTCACGCAGCATGAGCTTGCAGGTAGCTAGGGGCATACCAACAAATTCTAGTTCCCCTGGAATATGTAAGGTAGTCCCTAGCCTTGCCAACTCATCCGCTTCGCAGTTCCCCGGTATGTTCCTATGGCCAGGCACCCATATTAGGTGAATATTGTACTGCTCAGCCATCTGATTGAGAGATTTGCGGCAATCGATGGCCGTTTTCGAGTTGAGGAACACAGAGTCCAAGGATTTTATTGCAGGTTGACTGTCTGAGTATATATTAATGCCCACATTTTTTGGAACATTACTTCTCAGCCAATTCGCCACCTCTCTTATTGCTAATATTTCAGCCTGAAAAACACTACAGTGATCAGGTAATCTTTTCGCTATTCGAAGTTCCAGATCTTTAGAATATACTCCGAAACCCACTTGGCCATCCAATTTGGAGCCATCAGTGTAGAAATCTATATATCTTATATTCCCCGGGGTCCGTGTACACCACGCCTCACTGTTGGGGATTAGAGTCTCAAACTTTTTGTCGAAAAGTGGACTCGCCAAAGTGTAATCCACTACGTTAGGCACATCTGGCATTATTTTGAGGACCGAACTGTGACCGTAACTTTTTTCCGACCACAGCGATAGCTCGCGCAACCGCACAGCCGTTGTTGCAGCTGACTGTTTGGCCAAAATGTCTAAAGGCCATAGATGCAGTATGACATTAAGGGAGTTTGTTCCTGTCTTGCTGAATGCACCTGAGATACACAAGCACGCCATACGCTGAACTTTGTCTAAACTTGTCGGCTGGTGAAGTGCCGGCCACCAGACTACAACACCATATAGCATTATAGGTCTAACCACTGCCGTGTATAGCCAATGTACAATTTTTGGCTTTAGTCCCCACTTTTTCCCCATTGCCTTTTTGAACGAGTATAAAGCTACCGTTGCTTTCCTCGCCCTTTCTTCAATATTAAGCTTAAAGTTCAGCTTCCTGTCCAAAATAACGCCAAGGTATTTTGCAGACTCCCTAAAGGGAATTTCAATACCCCCTAAGGAAATGGGCCTAACCGTGGGAGTTTTGCGATCTTTGCAGTACATGACTATTTCTGTCTTTGCAGGATTTACCCCAAGACCATTATCTTTCGCCCATTTCTCAGTCATCCGGAGGGCTCTCTGTATAATATCTCTAATTGTTGATGGGAATTTTCCCCTGACTGCTAGCGCCACATCATCTGCGTATGCCACCACTTGTATCCTTTCTTTTTCTAGGGAAACTAGAAGGTCGTTTATAGCAACATTCCAAAGAAGAGGTGATAGAACTCCTCCTTGAGGAGTGCCTCTGTTCACATACTTTTGTATGTTTGCTTGTCCTAGTGTGGCTGAAATACGTCTCTTCATTAGCAGTTCGTCTAACAGCCTGAGTATACATGGATCAACATTCAGAGTTGTCAGTCCATTTAATATCGAGCTCGGATGGACATTATTGAACGCCCCTTCGATGTCTAGAAACGCCACGATTGTGTATTCTTTGACAGATAGTGAGCTTTCAATAAAGCTGACTAGTTCATGTAGTGCGGTCTCAGTAGACCTGCCCTTCGAGTATGCATGCTGTCGTTTCGAGAACAAACTTGAATCGATGCTAGTTCTAAGATAAATATCTATCATCCTCTCCAGAGTCTTAAGTAGGAATGAGGATAAGCTGATTGGTCGGAAATCCTTCGCCCCCGAGTGAGAGGCTTTTCCCGCTTTAGGTATGAAAACGACTTTTGTTTCCCTCCACTTTCCTGGGATATATGATAAGTTGATACATCCTTTATATATCACCGACAACCAGGGGATAATTTTGTCAGTTACAGCTTGTAACTCCGCCGGAGTAATTCCATCAGGTCCAGGGGATTTGAATGGTCCAAAGCTATTTAGCGCCCATCTTATTCTAGTTTCCGATACAATTTCCTCGACAGGAAACGACCGCTGAGCAACTGTGGCACCGCCAGTACATGGTTCAACCGTCTGATTTCCAGGAAAATGTGTGTCCAATAGTACCTCCAGCGTCTCCTCACTGGACGTTGTCCAATTGCCCTCCGATGTTTTAATGAAACCTGGAGCGGAGTTGGTGGATGCTAGAACCTTCCGTAGTCTGGAAGCCTCGGACGTATTCTCAATATTGCTGCAGTAAGCATTCCAAGAGTTATGCTGAGCCTTTCTCAGTTCTCGCTTGTATCCTCTCAGATTCTTCTTGTAAGCGTCCCAGTCCTCAGGGGCTCTGGTGGACTTTGCATTGTTAAAGAGCTTCCTGCACGATTTCCTCATATTACTTAATTCCGTAGACCACCATGGTGGTCGATGTTTCCCCCTTGGCTTTCCTCTAGGGCATGCAGCTTTCAGTGAGATGTTGAAGGCCTTAGTAATCCGCTCCACTGCGTGTTCGATATCTTGCACATTTCTCATATTTGTCTCTGTTATTTCCGGTATCATCATATTGAACGATTCCCTATACCTATTCCAGTCAGCTTTCCTAACATTTGGCGGAAATATGATCTTGGTGATATGAACATCAAATTTGAAACTGATGTAGCGATGATCTGAGAAGCTGTGTTCACTTAAAACCTGCCACTCAGATATCATTTCATTCAGTTCTTGCGAGGCCAAGGTGATGTCCAAAACCTCTTGCCTGTTTTTAGTGACAAAGGTTGGGACATCTCCCTTGTTGCAAACTACCAGATTAGTACGCAAAATAAACTCTATTAGCGACTCTCCCCTTGCATTAGTATCACTACTTCCCCATATACTATGATGTGCATTCGCATCGCATCCCATAATGAGTTTCGTCTTTGTTTTCAGTGACTCCTCCACTAAGGTCTTAACGGCATATGGAGGCATCTCCCTGTCATGTCCCATGTAGACCGAAGATACCCAATATTTGCATTTGGCTATTTCTAAACTTGCAACGACAGTGTCTTTATTGCACATTGAAGGAAGCAGAAACAAATTGAGCTCGTTTTTAGCAATAATACAGGCTCGATTTACATCATTACCAGTATACTGCAATAGTTTGAACCCCGGAGTACTTAATTCACATATTTTGTTTTTATAAACATATGGTTCTTGTAAAGGGTGATTTGTTAAGAGCTTGATAACTTTTTTTTAAAAAAAAACGCATAAAATTTGCAAAATCTCATCGGTTCTTTATTTGAAACGTTAGATTGGTCCATGACATTTACTTTTTGAAGATAATTTCATTTAAATGTTGACCGCGGCTGCGTCTTAGGTGGTCCATTCGGAAAGTCCAATTTTGGGCAACTTTTTCGAGCATTTCGGCCGGAATAGCCCGAATTTCTTCGGAAATGTTGTCTTCCAAAGCGGGAATAGTTGCTGGCTTATTTCTGTAGACTTTAGACTTGACGTAGCCCCACAAAAAATTGTCTAAAGGCGTCAAATCGCATGATCTTGGTGGCCAACTTACCGGTCCATTTCTTGAGATGAATTGTTCTCCGAAGTTTTCCCTCAAAATGGCCATAGAATCGCGAGCTGTGTGGCATGTAGCGCCATCTTGTTGAAACCACATGTCGACCAAGTTCAGTTCTTCCATTTTTGGCAACAAAAAGTTTGTTAGCATCGAACGATAGCGATCGCCATTCACCGTAACGTTGCGTCCAACAGCATCTTTGAAAAAATACGGTCCAATGATTCCACCAGCGTACAAACCACACCAAACAGTGCATTTTTCGGGATGCATGGGCAGTTCTTGAACGGCTTCTGGTTGCTCTTCACTCCAAATGCGGCAATTTTGCTTATTTACGTAGCCATTCAACCAGAAATGAGCCTCATCGCTGAACAAAATTTGTCGATAAAAAAGCGGATTTTCTGCCACTGATTTTGGTAATAAAATTCAATGATTTGCAAGCGTTGCTCGTTAGTAAGTCTATTCATGATGAAATGTCAAAGCATACTGAGCATCTTTCTCTTTGACACCATGTCTGAAATCCCACGTGATCTGTCAAATACTAATGCATGAAAATCCTAACCTCAAAAGAATCACCCTTTATAAGAACTATATCTATGTCCCCTTTCATCAGGAGAACTTTTAAGGCAGCACATGCAGCCTTACACTGATGAAGATTTATCTGGAGGATCCGTAGGACCATCGAGATTTTCAACAACCGTCACATCAGCCGCTTCAATCGAGTCATCAAGAATGTCCTCTTCAGAGATATCGGTGACTCTCGCAATAACCATAGGTTCAACTTTGGTGAGTTCTGAGGCAGTAGAAGCCTCCTCACGCATACGGTATCTATCCATGTCTTCAAATGTCTTGGTATCCCCCTCGACTTCGCAAGAGAATCCGCTTACTTCTGATTCAGACAGAGGCTTGTCCATTTCTGAATCCTTTAGCTGATCGTTTTTATACACCTTCATTTGAATATAATGAAAGCCATAACATACACGGCCCTGGGACTTTGCTAGATGTGGCAAAGACTGAGTGTTCAATATAAACACTGCATGCCGTCTTGGCCCATCCACTTCATCCAAACGGCCAACCTTCCAATCAGCTGTTGGAAGATCTGGATTGCATTGTTTCAGTCTATTTAAAATAGATTCAGGGTCAGGAGGGTTTGCAGGTATCCACGCATGTGCTCTTGGTCTAGCCGGTATGTCTTTCTTCTCGACTAACGCTAGAGCAGCTCCTTCCCAAATTTCACCAATTAATATCAGAGCAGCTTTAAAACATTCTATAGACCTCTGGTCCTCAAATGCGACTAGCTTAAATCGTCCTTGATACCAACCAGCCTCTTGGTGTCGAGGATCTGGGCCGGGAAACTTTTCCAGCACCTGTGAGTAGACGCCAGACAAAGCATTCTCAATTTCCCCCCATTTTTGCTTTGGAACCATACCGTCCAATGCTCCTTTATTTATGATAGCCATCACAAGGCTGTCTTTAGGAACTGAGGCAAACGATCGTTGATCCCTTTTGGAGGATGGCAGCTCATCCGGTGATCGTTCCCTTTTTCCAGCCTCAAGAATTCCTTGAGCCCATTTTAAGGAATCGCTTTGTTTAGCCGACAACGTGCTTGGGTCGACTGATCCTAATTTCTTTAGGATAAACAAAGCATTTCTGCGTTCTTTGAATCTCTTTCGTGAGGGATTACCTCCTTTTGATGCCGTTACCTTGGAAAAGGTCCGACTTGTCACATTGTCGCCACCTGTCGACCCGTCTACAGGTCGAGTAATTGGGCCTAACTCTTGGTCATTGCCCAAATTTATAACTTCAGTCGATACCCGCCCACTGGGCCCTGAAGTTAGCAACCCAGTGGATGTCTTTGAATTTCTCTGCATGGTGGCCTAATATCCCACCACACTTGAAATTCGTAGTAGGTACTTATTACGATGATGTTATCCGCTATTAAAAAAAACACGTCCGTTCCGTTCGACGGTTGAAATAATAATCCTGAACCGCCCTAAAGAGAAACATATATCTTATTAGTCAAAGTCGTTGTTAGGCGCAATTATAAGAAAAAAAAAAAAAAAAACAAAAAAGTCCATCTCCGGAATTTATGAATCGTCTGTGCCGCCACCTGTTACAATTGGCTTGTATTGCCTCAACCAGGTGACTCCAAAACTAGAGAATCGCAATTAGGTGGTGTTGAGCTCCACTACACAGGGTAGCTCCACTGAAATTTATGTTACAGTTTATTAACAGAGTGTACTGTGACAAAATCGTTTGGCAAAACAAATAAGTAGAGACACCTATATCTTATTAGTCAAAGTCGTTGTTAGGCGCAATTATAAAGAAAAAAACAAAAAAGCCCATATCCGGTTTTGGTGAATCAGAGCCAATTGAAAATTTTATTATTAGTATTATATGTAAATATATGTTAACAGGTGGCGACACAGACGATTCATAAATTTCAGTGTAGCTTACAATTTTCATTCGGGTTATCAACCCACGCAAGCGCAAAGAATCGTTTGTCGCTTTGTTGTATACGGTCGAAAGTTGTCTGAACCGCCCTAAAGAGAAACATATATCTTATTAGTCAAAGTCGTTGTTAGGCGCAATTATAAGAAAAAAAAAACAAAAAAGTCCATCTCCGGTTTTGGTGAATTAGAGCCAATTGAAAATTTTATTATTAGTATTATATGTAAATATATGTTAACAGGTGTCTGTTACAGTTTATTAACAGAGTGTACTGTGACAAAATCGTTTGGCAAGACAAATAAGTAGAGACACCTATATCTTATTAGTCAAAGACGTTTTTAGGCGCAATTATAAAGAAAAAAAAACAAATAAAGTCCATCTCCGGTTTTGGTGAATCAGAGCCAATTGAAAATTTTATTATTAGTATTATATGTAAATAACAGCTGGCGGCACAGACGATTCATAAATTTCAGTGGAGCTTACAATTTTCAAATAAGTAGAGACACCTATATCTTATTAGTCAAAGTCGTTGTTAGGCGCAATTATAAAGAAAAAAAAAACAAAAAAAGCCCATCTCCGGTTTTGGTGAATCAGAGCCAATTGAAAATTTTATTATTAGTATTATATGTAAATATATGTTAACAGGTGGCGGCACAGACGATTCATAAATTTCAGTGGAGCTTACAATTTTCATTCGGGTTATCAACCCACGCAAGCGCAATGAATCGTTTGTCGCTTTGTTGTATACGGAGATGGACTTTTTTGTTTTTTTCCTTATAATTGCGCCTAACAACGACAAAAAAGTCCATCTCCGTTTTTGGTGAATCAGAGCCAATTGAAAAGTTTATTATAAGTATTATATGTAAATATATGTTAACAGGTGGCGGCACAGACGATTCATAAATTTCAGTGGAGCTTACAATTTTCATTCGGGTTATCAACCCACACAGCGCAAGTTTAGCACGGACAATGAATCGTTTCGCTTTGTTGTATACGGCCGCAAGTTGTCTGAACCGCCCTAAAGAGAAACATATATCTTATTAGTCAAAGTCGTTGTTAGGCGCAATTATAAGGAAAAAACAAAAAAAGTCCATCTCCGGTTTTGGTGAATGAGAGCCAATTAAAATTTTATTATTAGTATTATATGTAAATATATGTTAACAGGTGGCGGTACAGACGATTCATAAATTTCAGTGGAGCTTACAATTTTCATTCGGGTTATCAACCCACACAACCCACGCAAGCGCAATGAATCGTTTTTAGCTTTGTTGTATACGCCGCAAGTTGTCTGAACCGCCCTAAAGAGAAACATATATCTTATTAGTCAAAGTCGTTGTTAGGCGCAATTATAAGGAAAAAAACAAAAAAAAGTCCATCTCCGGGTTTGGTGAATCAGAGCCAATTGAAAATTTTATTATTAGTATTATATGTAAATATATGTTAACAGGTGGCGGCACAGACGATTCATAAATTTCAGTGGAGCTTACAATTTTCATTCGGGTTATCAACCCACGCAAGCGCAATGAATCGTTTGTCGCTTTGTTGTATACGGCAGCAAGTTGTCTGAACCGCCCTAAAGAGAAACATATATCTTATTAGTCAAAGTCGTTTATTATTAGTATTATATGTAAATGTATGTTAACAGGTGTATGAACCGTTACAGTTTATTAACAGAGTGTACTGTGACAAAATCGTTTGGCAAGACAAATAAGTAGAGACACCTATATCTTATTAGTCAAAGTCGTTGTTAGGCGCAATTATAAGGAATCAGAGCCAATTGAAAATTTTATTATTAGTAATATATGTAAATATATGTTAATAGGTGGCGGCACAGACGATTAATAAATTTCAGTTATCAACCCACACAGCGCAAGTTTAGCACGGACAATGAATCGTTATGGACTTTTTTTGTTTTTTCTTTATAATTGCGCCTAACAACGACTTTGACTAATGAGATATATTTTTCTCTTTAGGGCGGTTCAGACAACATGCGACCCTTGGCGTTATTAAGCGCCGGCAAACCACTTAGGCAGGTGTACTAAATTTCAAAACAACATACACAATTCCATAAATCCACATCAACACAACAATTAAAAATCAAACTTTACATGGCGATCCTGCCCGTATCGGACCAAAAGCTGGTGCCAAAAGAGGAAGCTACTCCAGCTGCGTTGAACGTAGGCCCAAAGAAGCTATGCATCGAAAATTATTTAAAAAGACAGCAGCGAGCGGTAGAAGAAAAATTGACTCGGATACCACCGACACAAAAGCCAAATCACAGAAGGGGTGGAAAAATTGTTCGTTTGCGTCGAGAGCTAGCTGCGTTAAAAGAATTAGTTAATGCAGATCCACCACCATCTTGGCAACGATCTTGCGAAATATGGGAAAGGATTGATGTAATTGAAGCACAAATGCCCAAAAAAAAAACAACAACATTAATCACTATACAAACACCATGAAGCCATAAAACACAACACTAATATGTATTTTGTGCATAAATAAGATTTATTTATTTGTTTGAAAAGAAAATACATATGTAAATTAGAATGAAATATAATTTTCACTATTATTATTATTTTTTTATTGGAATGAATTATACGGGTTATTTATTAAAGTAAATATTTGCAAAAACACACGCGAAATAAAGATGATCGTCATAAAAACACGAAATTAAAAGTAAAGCTTCAAATATGAAGTATAGTAATCGATTATCGAATACTAAATAATCGATTATAACATGAAAGAGGGCTTACGCTTAAAGATACATTTGTTAAGGTTTTGCTGTTCACACTTAAGATTGTCGTTCACATTGTAAAATTTTGCGTTCACACTTGAGTTTCGCGTTCACACTTGAATATAAATTTGCGTTCACACATAAAATCTTGATTTCACACTGGAATTATATATATATATATATATATATATATATATATATATTTATATATATATATATATATATATATATATATATATATATATATATATATATATATATATATATATATATATATATGTATATATATATATATATATATATATATATATATATATATATATATATATATATATATATATATATATATATATATATATGTATGTGAAACGCATACTTTGGCGACAGTAAAAATGCTACGTTTTTGTTACATACATGCGTCGACAAGAATATCTATCATATATGTATTTCCGATTTTGGTCCGATTTACATGATTTTCTTACATATATTCTATTTCTTATATGGAACGCATACTTTGAACCACATAATATGTTTTGCGTACATTTTGGCGACAATCCGTTACTTGGCTATGTTGCCACATGTTCACATTTCGTTCTTTATTTTCACCGTTTTCACAGGGTGGTTCATACTTTTTATTCCACTTTCTATACAGGACGATTCATACGTTCCATGTATGGGGAATTTCACATAATTTCATGTTGGATTTATGGGAAGTAATGAATTTCGACGTCAGTTTTTTTATTGAGAAAACATCAAGTACTTGTCTCCATTTTTCTTAATGGATTATATCAAATATACATTTATACTACATTTTTTATTTATAGGGTGGTACATCCAGAAAAAAGTGACCCCTTCATTAAGTTAAAATGAACTCATTGTGAAGAAAGTTGAACTTCGTATAGCGCCAAATACATTTTTATTTGTTTGAACCATGTGATTTTCGTATAAATTACGTAGAATGCATTCCATATATTAGTTTACATTTTCATATATTCATGTACCACTATACTACAGAATGAAAAAAATTAACTGAATTGAATTCATATATGGAATGATTTTATTGAACTTTTTTTCATTCATTTGGACAAATCTTAAATATTTGTGGTAATCCATTTACTTCAACATTAGAACTGCTTACCTTCGTTTTTAAATACAATTTTATTTATTTATATAGTGATTTTTTCTTCAATAAAAGACATGTTATATTAATATATTAAATATATTTATTAAGTATCAACAGCATCGACTGGTCTTGAAATATTAGTTTATTATTCCACTATTTCCAAATTCCACTTTTAATAAGTTGCTGCCTAACGAGTTTGTCCTTCTTTCAATACCTACAAATATGAAAAAAATCATAAACCAATTTTTTCACAAAAGGATAGCGTCACTGAATATTACCTGATAATTGAACATTCCAAAATAAAAACGAATGAAGGGGTTGTTATTCTGCTGGTGTTTTTTCCTTTATACACCATCACGAAAATTGTCTCATTGTTTGTTATTTAATAATTTTCAAAAAACGAAAAATGTTCTCACTAATTTAAAATAACAAATATTTTATATATTTTATTTGTTATTAAATTATTTTACTACATTATTTTTTAACAATCTCTCCGTATACCATAACAACGCGATTCCAACTAAAAAACAACCCACGCGCAAACATATCGATACATCGATGACAGGTATCGATTACAGGTAGACAAAAGAAATATAGGAAAATTTCCTATATTCTAACAGTGTTTTTCCTTAAGTTTTGAAAGGATTGAATACTTATTAGTACGAATGAACTAAAATATTTATCTATGCCAAGAGTTATTCGTATGTATGATAAGCTTTCTAAAGGGTGATTTGTTAAGAGCTTGATAACTTTTTTTTTTAAAAAAACGCATAAAATTTGCAAAATCTCATCGGTTCTTTATTTGAAACGTTAGATTGGTCCATGACATTTACTTTTTGAAGATAATTTCATTTAAATGTTGACCGCGGCTGCGTCTTAGGTGGTCCATTCGGAAAGTCCAATTTTGGGCAACTTTTTCGAGCATTTCGGCCGGAATAGCCCGAATTTCTTCGGAAATGTTGTCTTCCAAAGCTGGAATAGTTGCTGGCTTATTTCTGTAGACTATAGACTTGACGTAGCCCCACAAAAAATAGTCTAAAGGCGTCAAATCGCATGATCTTGGTGGCCAACTTACCGGTCCATTTCTTGAGATGAATTGTTCTCCGAAGTTTTCCCTCAAAATGGCCATAGAATCGCGAGCTGTGTGGCATGTAGCGCCATCTTGTTGAAACCACATGTCAACCAAGTTCAGTTCTTCCATTTTTGGCAACAAAAAGTTTGTTAGCATCGAACGATAGCGATCGCCATTCACCGTAACGTTGCGTCCAACAGCATCTTTGAAAAAATACGGTCCAATGATTCCACCAGCGTACAAACCACACCAAACAGTGCATTTTTCGGGATGCATGGGCAGTTCTTGAACGGCTTCTGGTTGCTCTTCACTCCAAATGCGGCAATTTTGCTTATTTACGTAGCCATTCAACCAGAAATGAGCCTCATCGCTGAACAAAATTTGTCGATAAAAAAGCGGATTTTCTGCCAACTTTTCTAGGGCCCATTCACTGAAAATTCGACGTTGTGGCTCGTTAGTAAGTCTATTCATGATGAAATGTCAAAGCATACTGAGCATCTTTCTCTTTGGCACCATGTCTGAAATCCCACGTGATCTGTCAAATACTAATGCATGAAAATCCTAACCTCAAAAGAATCACCCTTTATAATAAAGAAAGTCAGAATTGTCATTTTATAAGAAATTTTACTAAATTTAAGGAAACTAGGGTTTAGTTCGGTTTTGTTTTTACGAATGCTTTGTTATCAGTGAAAAAAAATTTCTTGTTCAGTAGTAAATTCTTATACCAAGCGAACAAAACAGTATTAGTAAAATTCCATGCCTTAATCTAGTTAATTAACTTTTCCTAACTGCTTTCAGTTTAGGATTTTTTACTGAAACAAGTAAATTTTATTATTTCACACAAATATTTAACTTAATGGAAATAAAATGGCTAAACTAAATTGATGAACATTTTGTCCTTAAGTTTCGAAGACCCTTTTTTCTGGGTGTACTATGTACTGTTTTGGATCTTTTCCAAAGATTACGTTTCAATTTTTAAATATGAAATTAAGCGTAATCAATGTTATATATCATTTCAATGCAAGCTATGCTAAAAATATCCTCATTACCATACATATTTTTGCATGGTTATTTACGAGTTTTGGTGAAAAATCGAACATACGCAAAAAAAAATTCTGATTATATCAGGAAATTAATTGATCCAATTAATTTTTTAATTGAAATGTCTTTAATCAAGAAAATATTAAATTCATTGTTTTAAATAAATTTTGAATTAAAAATTAAAAAAAAAATGTTCCATTACTTTTTCTTGCCAGTTTATTTTAATTTAATTGTATAAATTACCTTTTTAATTAAAAAATTAAAAATTTTCAAACAGTGGCGTAATTTACTTGATGTTTCTATCTTGATTGAAAAGTTAATTGTTTCAATTAATTTATTAATTGAAATTTTAAACTTCTACTAAATTTTTATTGGACAAATTTTTGTGATATTTTTTCCTGTGTACACTCATTGGAGTCTTCACTCAGTGTAAACGGCCCTTAGATTTCACAAACGACAAATTGAGTTAATAAACTTTTATGGTACATCTTGAGTAAGAATTTATTATACATGAGGTATACTAAAGAGCACAATTTCATCAAAAATCGAAATAAACGAGAAGGACCTTTGAATAATGAGTTCATGTGAAATGGAATTCGTGCCACATAAAATAAAAAGCAATGATAAAAGGTCCGTCGAAAATATGACAAGATCGCGATTATCTGACAAAAATTTGGACGCTGTGATATTTTTACTTAAATCGAAGTACAAAAGGATTATCACAAGTATACGAAAATACGCCTAATCTAACTTAATCCTTAAAATGTTTGCTGAGTAAGATAGCGATATGAAATGGCTTTTTTATTTATTTTTGTCATAAAATTTTTGTTTTTCTTTTCTTCACAATGTTGAGTGGGACTATGTGTTCGTTAAGTATGATAGCAATTTAAAATTGCTTTTTAATTTACTCTTATGTTCTTTTGTTGTAAAAAAAATTTAATTAATCTAAATTGGTTTAATGTACAATAATTTTTTGGCGCTGTAGATTGTTATTACTTAAAATATTTAAAGAATCCCAAAAATTTTGGGATCCCGAAAAAAATCTCGAAAAATCCCGGGATTCAATATTTTGAAATCCCGAATCCCGGGATTTTTAAAAATCGATCCCGAATGAAAGCCCTAGTCGGTACTATGATCGTGTTTCCAAACCTAAATTACAGGTGCAAAACAACAATAAATATTTTCTAATCGAAACATAACATCGAAGAAATTGTCCAAACTATCAAGTCCAAAACATAACATACACTAAGCGAAAAATAGTCGAGCTATTAACTATTTTTCAATTCAATTTCTATTTATTTCGTAATACAAAACCAATGAACCGATGTACAAATTCGTTAATACAACCTTTACTCTTTGAACACCAATTGTAAACATTACGACTTTTTAGCACAGTAAAGAAAAGTAACAACAAATTTTTTGATTTTCACCTGCGAAACACCAGCGTAGAAAAGTTTATTTCAATAGTCGGATTGTTTGTTCGCTTTCTGCAGTTAGTTTTGGTTTTTAAAATAATTAATTCTAAACTAAATTTTACTCAATTGATGCGTGCGTTTATGTCCAAATTTAACAAGAATACGTAAATTCTCGATAATACTATAGTATATATACAGTTTACCTGTATAATACAGAGTATACACAGAAAAAGGTAAACTGTACTATAGGTAGAATTTAATACCCTGGAGTACTTTTTAACTACACTTCACGAAATTACATCCTCTCATAGAAGAAAAATGAACTAAAATTAACGAACAAAAACCATGACCTTTTAACCATAAAGTAATTCGTTCTTACTATTTTTGCGGGAATCATATGAAAATTTTCTTCTGAATTAGTTCATATTGAACTTATATGTACGGTCAATGAACTATATACCTAAGTTTAGTTCATAAAACTTGAGACAAAAACGGAAAATTTCATTGGGCTGTAGAAAATTTTGAAAAAAAATAAACAATTTATTTACAAACAAATATTTTTGTGCAATAAAAATAAGTTAAATTTAGCGTTAGTTTAACTACGTAATTTAATTCTTTAATATATGTCCATACTAAACTTTTAATGTGCATTATTTCGAAGACCACCTTTTTAAAATTAATTAATTGAACATGAATCACCCTGTAGTTAGATAAATTTAATTCTACTTCTTGGAAATATGTGTTAGCTTTTGTTTTTGAAACTATTCTATAAATAGAACACATGCTTGTATGTATTTGTATACAAATACACATAATGGTGAACAAAGTCATATTTGGTTAGTAGTACGGATGTTGGCTATGTGGCTCAGTGCATAATACTCGCGTTTTGAAAACTGATGGTACGTGGTTCGATCCTCCGTCCGGGAGGTGCAGTGTAATTTTTTTTTGAAATTATGAATTCTAATAAATATTTCTAAATTGTTTGTATATTGAGAAGATAAAGTGCAAAATGGGTCATGCAGATACAAAATGTTTCAAATCTTCTTCCCCTCCATACGCGGTGGAAATTACTTTTCTTTTGTTACAAAACTGGTATTGGTTCATTTTTATTTTGGATCATACCAACAGCCAACGATCACATATAATGACTTATTTTCATATAGTGAGACATATTTCATCCAAAAGTACAGTTAAAATTGTATGGCTAACGAAGCTGAATTTAAAATTTGCAAATATAATCTATAAGAAGCATTTTTCTAGGGAAATCATAAAATTCTCATCAAACGTACGCTCAAGAAACTCGCTTTTGTAACATATGCCCCAAACACAAAATGTGCTTCAGAATTGGTCGAAACAAAATATTGTTTGTATTGTTAAAACATATTACGTTTCACTTCAGGCATACACTGGTAAAAAATTAATGAAGTGGTCTTTGTGGATATATATTTTCAAGGCGCCAATTGGTTTCTTCCATTATTTTATTTGCTTCATACTCTCTGGGTCTCTCTTTCTAAAAACATATATGTTTATAGGTTATTTCTAAATTAATATTAATATAATTGGATGCAAATCCAAGCGTATTATATTTACAAACATTTTATGTCCCAAACATAATATGTTCCAACATATTAACATATATTTCCCAAACATGTTAAGCAAGTTTATTAACATTATATGCTTTCACTTAAAAATATTGTGTTAACAAATTTGAGTTCGAAACATATAATTTTTACACTCAGACAGTCTTTTTCGTCCATGTATATCTGATATATCGACTGCTTCATTCAAAGTACGCTAAGTCTAAAAAGTGAATTTTACAGGAAGCAAGTTCAAAGTTTTGTTTTTGAAATTTCTCAAACCCCGTATAAGATAGAACTACCCTTGTTTTCGGTCTTAAAATCATATTTATTATATTTTTTTAGTATTTACGATCTCAAAATAATGATAATAAAGGGTGATTCTTTTGAGGTTAGGATTTTCATGCATTAGTATTTGACAGATCACGTGGGATTTCAGACATGGTGTCAAAGAGAAAGATGCTCAGTATGCTTTGACATTTCATCATGAATAGACGAACGATCTGCCACAACGTCGAATTTTCAGTGAATGGGCCCTAGAAAAGTTGGCAGAAAATCCGCTTTTTTATCGACAAATTTTGTTCAGCGATGAGGCTCATTTCTGGTTGAATGGCTACGTAAATAAGCAAAATTGCCGCATTTGGAGTGAAGAACAACCAGAAGCCGTTCAAGAACTGCCCATGCATCCCGAAAAATGCACTGTTTGGTGTGGTTTGTACGCTGGTGGAATCATTGGACCGTATTTTTTCAAAGATGCTGTTGGACGCAACGTTACGGTGAATGGCGATCGCTATCGTTCGATGCTAACAAACTTTTTGTTGCCAAAAATGGAAGAACTGAACTTGGTTGACATGTGGTTTCAACAAGATGGCGCTACATGCCACACAGCTCGCGATTCTATGGCCATTTTGAGGGAAAACTTCGGAGAACAATTCATCTCAAGAAATGGACCGGTAAGTTGGCCACCAAGATCATGCGATTTGACGCCTTTAGACTATTTTTTGTGGGGCTACGTCAAGTCTAAAGTCTACAGAAATAAGCCAGCAACTATTCCAGCTTTGGAAGACAACATTTCCCAAGAAATTCGGGCTATTCCGGCCGAAATGCTCGAAAAAGTTGCCCAAAATTGGACTTTCCGAATGGACCACCTAAGACGCAGCCGCGGTCAACATTTAAATGAAATTATCTTCAAAAAGTAAATGTCATGGACCAATCTAACGTTTCAAATAAAGAACCGATGAGATTTTGCAAATTTTATGCGTTTTTTTTTAAAAAAAGTTATCAAGCTCTTAACAAATCACCCTTTAGAACATGGCTAAAAATTAC
Source organism: Haematobia irritans (assembly GCF_050003625.1). Classification (NCBI taxonomy): domain Eukaryota; kingdom Metazoa; phylum Arthropoda; class Insecta; order Diptera; family Muscidae; genus Haematobia; species Haematobia irritans. The sequence continues at coordinate 108,177,523 of NC_134398.1, read as the reverse complement.
TTAGACCACTTTAACCGAACAAAGCCTTTTGACCGTTTTACATTGAATATTTTTTAAAACTTTAGTCATAGGCTAATATTAATTAAACAATATTAATCATAACTTTTGATAGAAGTGTAGTGCATATGTTTGTAACAACTAAATGTTGGCGAGATAGACACATGGGGTATCGGTCCCTGAGTCGATGTCCCTCTGTCCGTGCGTCTGTGAACACATTTTTGTAATAAAAGTCCAGGTCGCAATTTTATTCTAATCGACTGACACAAGTTTCTGTTTTGGATCAGAATAGGACACTATTGATCGGTTCAGATTTAAATATGGCTCCCATATATATCTTTCACCCGATATGGACTTAACATATTTATATATAAGCTAGAGTTTTACTTGAAATTTTGCACAAGGAGTACAATTAGCATTATACTCTAGGGTGCTACATTTGATTGAAATCGTTTGAGATTTAGATATAGCTCCCATATTATTGTTTTTCCGAATTGGGTTAATATAGCCAAAATACCCCCATTTCCTTATAAAATCGGCACTGCAAATGTAAAAATGAGTAAAAATCAACTTTTCCTATACCTCTAATACATATCTTTCGATTAATAAATCGTAAATTAAGTTTTTCGAAATTGCATAAAAATGTCTGTAGATTTAAAAAATTTCCAATTGGGAGCATATACCATTGGGTATATAACGCAACTAAGGATTTGAGATGGTATCGAAAATATGGATCCACAAAGTGGTGTGTATAATATAGACTTTACTTACTTGTTATGGACTAACAAAATGCTTTTAGGTTTCTAAATTGAGGCAAATCGCATAAAAGTTGCGACGTTTATATCATCAAATCGGGAAATTTGGCTATATGGGGCAGTACAAAAACATATACCAATGTAAAGTTTTTTCCAATCGACTTAATCGACTTTTATTCCAATATACTAAAAATTTCAGCAGCATAGAACCCTTTTGATTTTGAAAGAAATCGCCTCAATGTATCTCCCACACTCAAAAAAATGCATGCCCGTTTCTAAAGATTTTGTCTTTTTGGTATTGATTCCGAACCAAAGAACCGGAGCATACAAGTAAAGATACTTTTAAGACACAATTGTCTTTTAAATTTGGGTTTTGTGTACTTGCTTCTAAAGGGTGATTCTTTTGAGGTTAGGATTTTCATGCATTAGTATTTGACAGATCGCGTGGGATTTCAGACATGGTGTCAAAGAGAAAGATGCTCAGTATGCTTTGACATTTCATCATGAATAGCCGAACGATCTGCCACAACGTCGAATTTTCAGTGAATGGGCCCTAGAAAAGTTGGCAGAAAATCCGCTTTTTTATCGACAAATTTTGTTCAGCGATGAGGCTCATTTCTGGTTGAATGGCTACGTAAATAAGCAAAATTGCCGCATTTGGAGTGAAGAGCAACCAGAAGCCGTTCAAGAACTGCCCATGCATCCCGAAAAATGCACTGTTTGGTGTGGTTTGTACGCTGGTGGAATCATTGGACCGTATTTTTTCAAAGATGCTGTTGGACGCAACGTTACGGTGAAGGCGATCGCTATCGTTCGATGCTAACAAACTTTTTGTTGCCAAAAATGGAAGAACTGAACTTGGTTGACATGTGGTTTCAACAAGATGGCGCTACATGCCACACAGCTCGCGATTCTATGGCCATTTTGAGGGAAAACTTCGGAGAACAATTCATCTCAAGAAATGGACCGGTAAGTTGGCCACCAAGATCATGCGATTTGACGCCTTTAGACTATTTTTTGTGGGGCTACGTCAAGTCTAAAGTCTACAGAAATAAGCCAGCAACTATTCCAGCTTTGGAAGACAACATTTCCGAAGAAATTCGGGCTATTCCGGCCGAAATGCTCGAAAAAGTTGCCCAAAATTGGACTTTCCGAATGGACCACCTAAGACGCAGCCGCGGTCAACATTTAAATGAAATTATCTTCAAAAAGTAAATGTCATGGACCAATCTAACGTTTCAAATAAAGAACCGATGAGATTTTGCAAATTTTATGCGTTTTTTTTTTTTTTTTTAAAGTTATCAAGCTCTTAACAAATCACCCTTTAGGAAGCAAATTTTAATTTTTTTTTGTTTTTTCCTTCATATGCTATCGAACTCCTTTAAAATTGTTAATAATTGTTACTTGTGCATACCAGATTTTATATAAATCAAAATATCATTGAAATTTGTATAACTTTTCACATATTGTCAGTATACATAAAAATAATTTAATTGTTGAAAAACTTCTACCAAAAGATACCAAAATTTGAATAAACGGTTTCACAAGTTTAAATCAAGATTGGTTTTTTTCAACAAAAATCGAGTTAACGACAACTTTATTTTCCACATTCAGACTCGACTTCCAGTAGAAATTAGGCTATGTTTCAAGTAAAAAACGTCTTTAAAATAAAGTGTTGAAAATCATGTCCTATTTTTGAACGATTTTTTGCTTTGTAGTGAAGATGCAAAAAGACAACAAATTTGAAGACAATTTCATTAATTTTAAAGAATTTTTATGAATTATTAAAGTCAAGTTGACGTTAGCCCTAAAATTTTTTCTTTCATGTTATGATACCCATTTTGAAGTCAAATCACTTAATTATAAGGACAATACGACTTCAAAGAAAAGTTTATCGACTTTTGGACAAGGAAAAAAAACTTTATATTAGAGAAATGTGTCTTCTAAACTAAGCAAAATTTGCATTCGTATTTTAAGGACATGAAACCTTTGACTTCACGACAATATTTTTTCAGTGCATATATCGCCCGATATGCACTTATATGGCCCTAGAATGTAGGTTTTTGTCGTGATTTTCTTTAAATTTTGCACAAGGAGTACAATTGATAGTATGTATCAAATTTGATTGAAATCAGTCCACATTTAGACATAGCTCCAACATATAATTGAAGTGGCCTCATTCAAAGACATATGACTTAGCGGGCGTATGCGAATTCAAAAATTTCCTGCCCTAAATTTAAAGAAAAATGTTTTAAAGCAAAGATTATTTTCTGTTAGTTAAAATTTGGAGCCGAACATGTTTTTCTCGGTGTAAGGTTCATATATTCTTGATTTTTGTCTACTTGGAGATCAAGGCCAAAGATGGGGTATGCCGGTTCATGTTTTGATATAGCCCCCATATAAACCTAAATTGCATGCAATTGGAAATATAGGGGTATTTATGTCCATAAATAGATGGACGAAATATGGTTTATATCGGTCCATGAAGGTCAGTCGAAAATATGGAAAGTTCGCTTTTATCTGATAAAAATTTGGACGCCTTGATATTATTACTTAAATCAAAGAATAAAAGGATTACCACAGGTGTACGAAAATTCACCTAATCCAACCTAATCCCTAAAATGTTTTGCTGAGTAAGATAGTGATATAAAATGGCTTTTCTATTTATTGTTGTCATAATATTTTCTTCACAATGTTGAGATGAACTATAATTGAATTAAAGTAAATTGGTTAAATGGCGCTGTAGATTGTTATTACTTAAAATATTTAAAAAATCCCGAAAATTTCAGGATCCCGGGATTCAATATTTTCAAATTCCGAATCCTGGGATTTTTAAAAATCGATCCCGAATGACAGCATAATATAAATAAAAATTTTGAATAGAAATAAAAATTTAACAAAATTTTCTATCGAAGTAATTTTTTCCAAATTTTTAACTATTACACTCAAAAAAAGGTTACTTGGATCCAAAGATTTTGACCTTCCCTTAAGGATTTTTGTATTGATTCCGAGCCAAAGATGCGGCTTCTTTAAAAGAAAGACATTTTTTAGCGACCTATCTGGCTTTAAATCTAGGACCAATAAAATTTAAATTAGAATACAGATCTCACGTACAAACAAACGCCAGTTTAAAAATCCAAATTATAACGGATACTTCAAAGTAAACAATGTTTTCTTAATGCCAAAAAAAACTTTAAATCAAAGATGTTAACCCCCAAAAAAAGTCTTAGTCTATATCTGAATCGTTTTTATCATAAATCTAAAGTTTCAGTTAATTTAAGGACAATTTCTTTAAATCAAAAATGTGTTTCTTTACTTTCAGGAAAATAAACCTTAGTTCGAACTTTAACGGAGGGACGCAAATTTACAAAATTTGTGTCCTAAATTCAATGGAAAAAAATTGATAATTAACATTTCATCATTTTAAAGAAATTTAATATCACGTTAAAATTTTGTTCAGTGTACATAATTTAATTTGGAAAAAATGGTCCGCTGGTACGAATTTTGGTCCAATTGTGATAAAATGTTGGTCCAAACTAAAACTTCCTTATGGCAACGCTGTTGAGGGGTCTATAAATAATGTTGAACAGATATGAACCAATGTTTGAGCGGAATTAGAGAGCCAAATGTGAAATATGGGTGTCGGCTTACCTTGGGGATGTTTATAAATATGCACTGACATGGACCAATATTTGCTTGGTTGTTAGAGACCATATACTTACACAATGTGCACAATTTCAACCGAGATTAAATTTTGCTCCATATACGCCATATAGTAACACCACACTCAAAAACAAAGCATGTCCTGTTCCAAAGATTTTGTCTTTATTTTAAAAATTTTGGTATTGATTCCGAGCCAAAGAAGCAGAGAATACAAGTAAGGATACTTTTAAGACACAAATTTTAATTTTTCGTTTTTTTTTCAACTTTTTTTCTTCATATGCTATCAAAGTCATTTAAAAATGAGTTAACGACAATTTTATTTTCCAAATTCAGACTCGACTTCCAGTAGAAATTATGCTGTATTTCAAGTAAAAACGTCTTTAAAATAAAGTATTGAAAAACATGTCCTATTTTTAAACGAATTTTTGCTTTGTTGTCAAGTTGACCTTAGCCCAAAAATGTTTTCTTGCATGTTATGATAACAATTTTTAATCAAATCACTTAATTATAAGGACAATACGACTTCATTGAAAAGTTTATCGACTTTTGGACGAGAAAAAATGCTTTATATTAGAGAAATGCGTCTTAAGGACATGAAATCTTTGGCCTCACGACAATATTTTTTTCAGTGCACATGTACAACTTCAACCGGATCGGAAGAAATTTGAACCTCCAGAAAGCTCCGGAAAACAACTGTTCGGAATAGAAATGTAGTCGAAAAACGAAAAAATCGATGATTTCGGTCATTTTTTCAATATTTCTGCGAATTTGAGAATGAACATGAAAATTTTCCGAACTAATGTATTCAGCATATTTGTTGGCCGTGTCAAGAGCTACAACTTTGCTAAACACATCAAAAACGAATTCACAGCATTTTTGGAGATATGGCCATCCAAAAATTGCAAAAAAGTGCCCAAAGAATTTGGCGACTTAATTTTAGAGGCTCATAAACGACGAACGGCAACCAATCTAGAAAAATCCAGAAATTACTTTTCTGCTCTCATCGAGTACTTTCGGCTGGTATAAGTGAATTTTTGAAAGTAGAATTTTGCGTCACAGTGTTATACAGAATCACACGAGTACTCATCTAGACTGACTTTTCTCCCATTTTGATCAAAGGGCTTTCTTATTGTCTTACACGGTTTTACTCGATTATTGTTACTGAAAACTAGACCCAAAAAAATCCACCATCAAAGAAAACGTACACTGAAAAAAATATTGTCGTGAGGTCAAAGATTTCATGTCTTTAAAATACGAATGCAAATTTAGCTTAGCATAGAAGAAGCATTTCTCGAATATAAAGTTTTTTTTCCTTGTCTAAAAGTTGATAAACTTTTCAATGAAGTCGTATTGTCCTTACAATTGACTTGACTTAAAAATGGCTATCATAACATGAAAGAAAAAATTTTAGGGCTAATGTCAACTTGACTTAAATAATTCATAAAAATTCTTTAAAATTAATGAAATTGTCTTCAAATTTGTTGTCTTTTTGCATCTTCACTACAAAGCAAAAAATCGTTCAAAAATAGGACATGATTTTCAACACTTGATTTTAAAGACGTTTTTTACTTGAAACATAGCCTAATTTCTACTGGAAGTCGAGTCTGAATGTGGAAAATAAAGTTGTCGTTAACTCGATTTTAAAGGACTTCGATAGCATATGAAGGAAAAAACAAAAAAAAAATAAAATTTGCTTCCTAGAAGCAAGTACACACAACCCAAATTTAAAAGACAATTGTGTCTTAAAAGTATCCTTATTTGTATTCTCCGCTTCTTTGGCACGAAATCAATGCCAACATTTTTAAAGTAAAGACAAAATCTTTGGAACCGGGCATGCTTTTTTTCAGTGTAGGTCTATATTAGAAAAGTTTAACTAGAATATTTTAGAAACTGCACCATTATACAACTTTTGCCAAATTGAAGATAATTTAATATAAATAAAACATTTTTTCTGTTGTTCATTAAAGTTTCATTTGGAAAACAATTGGAATTAAAGATTTGAAATACATATGTCTTTAGCGCTATATGATGTTCTAGAGAAGCCAACTTAAGTAAAATTTAATCATTTTTTAAACTTATGAAAATTATTATGATAATATGAACTATTTTCATATTTAGTAAAATTGTGTACATCATTTGTATAAAACTTTTTTGTTCTCATTTTTAGTTCACGTCTAAAAGTAAGCAAAAAATAATTAAAACATTTTCTCACATTCGGCAATAAATATTGAACTAACATAAACTGATTTTCCTGAAATAAAATTTAATTAAACCGGCTATAAGAAATTCCGTTGTATTTTTTCTGGGCGTACGCAAACATAACTACCCAGCAAAAAGGCTTCTAAAATTTTACATGAGCTTGTCATAGAATGGAAGTACTATTTTGCGCTGCTGTTGAAGTTGTACTCTGGTAGTTCATTTGAATGAAGAAATAAAAAAATTGTCTAATTTTTACAATTTGAAAAAAGTTTTCCAACCCCACCGAGGGTCGAACCTGGATCTGGTGCTCCTTAACAGAAAGCCTTAACATACTAAGCCACAAAAAACATCGAACACTTCTAACCGAAACGTCAACTCAAATGCTTCTTGTACGAACATACTACAAGCATTTGAGTTGACGTTTCGTTTACGGCATCAAAGCATAATATTATAACTAAAGGGTGATTTGTTAAGAGCTTAATAACTTTTTTTTTTTTAAAAAACGCATAAAATTTGCAAAATCTCATCGGTTCTTTATTTGAAACGTTAGATTGGTCCATGACATTTACTTTTTGAAGATAATTTCATTTAAATGTTGACCGCGGCTGCGTCTTAGGTGGTCCATTCGGAAAGTCCAATTTTGGGCAACTTTTTCGAGCATTTCGGCCGGAATAGCCCGAATTTCTTCGGAAATGTTGTCTTCCAAAGCTGGAATAGTTGCTGGCTTATTTCTGTAGACTTTAGACTTGACGTAGCCCCACAAAAATAGTCTAAAGGCGTCAAATCGCATGATCTTGGTGGCCAACTTACCGGTCCATTTCTTGAGATGAATTGTTCTCCGAAGTTTTCCCTCAAAATGGCCATAGAATCGCGAGCTGTGTGGCATGTACCGCCATCTTGTTGAAACCACATGTCAACCAAGTTCAGTTCTTCCATTTTTGGCAACAAAAAGTTTGTTAGCATCGAACGATAGCGATCGCCATTCACCGTAACGTTGCGTCCAACAGCATCTTTGAAAAAATACGGTCCAATGATTCCACCAGCGTACAAACCACACCAAACAGTGCATTTTTCGGGATGCATGGGCAGTTCTTGAACGGCTTCTGGTTGCTCTTCACTCCAAATGCGGCAATTTTGCTTATTTACGTAGCCATTCAACCAGAAATGAGCCTCATCGCTGAACAAAATTTGTCGATAAACACATTTCGAACCGAACACTGATTTTGGTAATAAAATTCAATGATTTGCAAGCGTTGCTCGTTAGTAAGTCTATTCATGATGAAATGTCAAAGCATACTGAGCATCTTTCTCTTTGACACCATGTCTGAAATCCCACGTGATCTGTCAAATACTAATGCATGAAAATCCTAACCTCAAAAGAATCACCCTTTACTTCTCCAGTAGTTCTTTATTATTATGAACAAATATACGGTTCTTAGGTAAATTCTGCAAAATCGGCAGAAACATTTGTTTGGGAACTACATCTAAGTATAAATCAACGATATTTTGAAGGTTTGGTTGATAGCACAAAAGATTGCTGTTTACCAAATTTGTGATCAGTTAATAAAAAAGGGAGCTATATGTAAATCTGAACCGATTTCAATGAAATTTTGACCACTTGAAAAGTATTTTTGAGGTAAAATTCGCGACGATCGGCTAGAAAATAAGCGTTTGTTGAAATCGGGCAATACATATATATGTAAAAAATAAATAGCAATCAATAGAGCAAAGAAAACACCATGTACCGAATTTAATCAAAATCGATTAAAAATTGCAGCCGGAATCCTGCAACATGACGGACGGATATCAACTACTAGATCGACTCAGGAGGTGATTCTGAGTCGATCGGATATATTTTCAATATCTCGTGCAGGACAGATCAAAATTATTAAACCCTGACCACTATGTGGGCTAAGGCATAAAAATTAAAGAAAGCAGGTTCAATTCTCATGTTATTACACTACAAAAAAAAATGTCATGTACACTTGATGAAAATTTTTTAATTTTTAAAAAAATATACGACCACGAAGAGAAAAAAATCTTTTTAAGTGGCTTATACTTTTCTGGCGGAAAAGGTCGATTCTAAAATACGATTTTTTTTTAAAACTTTGATTTTCGCATTGATGTTTTTTGAACCACTTAACTTTTCACAGATCTAATTACACACGATTATTTGTCATCTTATTACCAACAACGATATAATCGGACATTTTTAACTCGAGATAAGTGAAAAAAGAGCGAAATTTTAAAAATAACGGGATATCTGAAAAACTGTTTCATAAAAATTTTTTAAACCTTTTTTTCGAATTCAGCAGCTCAAAATACATAAGTTGATGAAAAAATGATTCTTAATTCCAAAAATCCTAAATCCTCAAAACAAGTCTTAGCCTATATTTGAAGCGTTTTTATCTTAAATCTAAAGATTCAACATTTCAGTTAATTTAAGGACGATTTCTTTAACCCTGGACAGTTATCCTTTTTTTGTACATTAACGTCATTCTTCGTCATTTTGACTGCGGCTCATTTCAAGACGCTATAATTTTCATCATGATCGAAAAAGTGAATCAAACTTGAATTTATTTTCTTATTCAATTCGGTTTTAATTAGTATAAAACAAAAATTCATAAACCGTCGAATTAGTATAACTTAAATTTACCATTTCCCAATAGACTAAAATGCTTTCTAAATCGAAAATTAAATTACGCGTCGTCATTTTGACGAAGGATGACTGTCTGGGTTAAATCAAAAATGTGTTTCTTTACTTTAAGGAAAATTTTGCCTTAGTTTAAAGACATGTAACTTTAATGAAGGGACGCAAATTTTCAAAATGTGTGTCCTAAATTTAGTGAAAAAAAAATTTTTGAAGCAAAGATTATAAACTTTCTCTTAATAAAAATTTCATTATTTAAAAAAGAAAAATTTACCCTTAATATTATATAAATTGCGTGGGTTCATTGTATATCCATACCACACTTTTAATGTGCATTATTTCGAAGCCCACTTTTAATATAAATTAAATAAGCATGAATCACCCTGTAGTTGATGAATTTAAACTTCTTGGAAATATGTGTTAGTTTTTGCCTTTGAAACTATTCTATAAATAGAACACATGATTGTATGTATGTATTGTATGCTTTTCTCCCATTTTGAGCAAAGGGCTTTCTTATTGTCTTACACGATCTTACTCGATGATTGTTACTGAAAACTACACCCAGAAAAAAGTAAACCCACCATGAAAGAAACTTTAGATTTATATTAAACGACTCAGGAGGATATTCTGAGTCGGTATATATTTTCAAAATCTCTGGTAGGACAGATCAAAGTTATTATACCACAATGTGCTTCAAGGTATAAAAATTACAGAACGCAGTTTCAATTCTTGGCGAAATTTATATTAGATAGATTATCGAAAGATTGTTTTTGGATTTGTATTTACCAAAAATATTGATTTTAGACCCCATAAAATATATACCGATCGACTCAGAATCACCTCCTGAATCGATCTAGTCCTTGGTGTCCTTGGTTTGGAAGAAATCGGATCAAGTTTAGATATAGCCCCCATAAGTATATGTACTAAGGCTGTCGTTCGGGATCGATTTTTATAAATCCCGGGATTCGGGATTTCAAAATATAGAATCCCGGGATCCCGGGATTTTCCGAGATTTTTTTCGAGATCCCGAAATTTTCGGAATTTTTTAAATATTTTAAGTAATAACCATATAAAGCGCCTAAAATAGTTGTACATTAAATCAATTTAGTTTAATTCAATTTTATAAACAAAAGAACGTAAGAGAAAATTAGTCCAACTCAACAATTGAACAAAAGAAAAACAAAACATCACAAAAATAGATTGAAACCCGATTTCATATCAATATCTTACTCTGCAAAAAATTTTAAGGATTTTGATTACACTGAAAAAAAAGCATGCCCGGTTCCAAAGATTTTGTCTTTACTTTAAAGATTTTGGTATTGATTCCGAGCCAAAGAAGCGGAGAATACAAGTAAGGATACTTTTAAGACACAATTCTCTTTTAAATTTGGGTTTTGAGTACTTGCTTCTAGGAAGCAAATTTTAAGTTTTCGCTTTTTTAGCTTTTTTTCTTCATATGCTATGAAAGTCCTTTAAAAACGAGTTAACGACAACTTTATTTTCCAAATTCAGACTCGACTTCCAGTAGAAATTATGCTATTTTTCAAGTAAAAACGTCTTTAAAATAAAGTATTGAAAAACATGTCCTATTTTTGAACGATTTTTTGCTTTGCAATTAAGATGCAAAAAGACAACAAATTTAAAGACAATTTCATTAAATTTAAAGATTTTTTCTGAATTATTAAAGTCAAGTTGACCTTAGCCCAAACATTTTTTCTTTCATATTACGATACCCATTTTTAAGTGAAATCACTTAATTATAAGGACAATACAACTTCATTGAAAAGTTTATCGACTTTTGGACAAGGAAAAAAACTTTATATTAGAGAAATGCGTCTTCTATGCTAAGCAAAATTTGCATTCGTATTTTAAAGACATGATATCTTTGACCTCACGACAATATTTTTTTCAGTGTAGATTAGGTATATTTTAGTACACTTGTGTTAATCATTTTGTAGTTAATCGGTTTTAGTAACTTCTTAAAAATACAGTAGAATTCGGTTATAGCGACAGCCAAGGGACCGAAATTATACGTCGTTATAACCGAACGTCGTTGTATCCAAATAAGTGTACACAATATTTTTAAGTTACTTTCAATAATTTCAACTGAACTATATAAACTCTCTGATATATCAGAACCCCAAATCGTAAATACTGTTTTAATGTGTGCACCGCACTCACGGTTTCTGTCCTAGTTGGAATTTTGATTGGCACATCTTTGTCATCTGGTTCATTATCGCTGTGAGTTTCATCATTTTCTTTTGTGTTCTCCACTATTTCTCTCAATGAAGGATCTTCTGATGTCACGACGTTGTCATCGACATTTACGAACTCATCCCAGTCCTGGTTTGAACTCGAACTCATCCCAAACTGGTTTGAATATTTCTTCTTTGTCATTTGCACCTCTGTTTGGGATAGTCGAAACCAAATTCTGTGATTCCCCGAATGTATATGTTTCTTTATTTAGTATTGGCTGATGACACAAAAATGGAATGAAAAAAATAAAAATTGGTACAAAGAACTTACATCGTCGTTATAACCGAATGTCCATTCCAAAGCAGACGTGCAAATTGGTCGTTAAAAGCAGATGGTCGCTAAAACTGGAGTCGTTCTAAGCGAATGCTTGTGCATGTACAAATTATTAAGAACCAAACTTGCTTTGAAAATCCGTCGTTATAAACGGATGGTCGTTATAACCGAGGTCGCTATAAATGAATTCTACTGTATCAAGGTATCCAAATTTTTGTTAGATAAACGCGATCTTGTTATATTGTCGACGGACCTTTTATAATTGCTTTTTATTTTATTTGGCAGGAATTTCATTTCACATAAGCTCATTGTTCAAAGGAGGATCGTATCGTTTACTTCGATTTTTGATGAAATTGCGTTTTTTATAGTAAACCTCAAGTAAAATAAATTCTTACTCAAGGTGTACCATAAATGTTTATTAACTCAATATATCGGTTATGAAATCTAGGGGCTGTTTGCACTGAATGAAGATTCCAATTTATTAATAAATAATGCTAAAAAGTCACAAATTTAACAAATTGCAATTACTTTTTCGGGATCCCGAAAAATCCCGGGATTGAAAATAAAAAATCCCCGGATTCGGGATTAATCCCGTCCCGAAAATCCCGGGATTTCGGGACGGGATTTATCCCGGGTGACAGCCCTAATATGTACCGCCGATTACGACAAACGGGATCACGTTGCGCTTTATTACTTACCGATCGTTGTCAAATTTAGCACAAATTAATATTTTATAACTTTTCAAGTCTGTAAAATTTTATCGAAATCGGTTCAGATTAAGATATAGCTCTCATATGTATGTATCGCCCGATTTTCCGAAATTTGGCCATAAAGCCCTGATTTATTGAAATTTAACAAACTTAAAGGCTTTATTTCACTTAAAATTATTTTAATTATACACTCAAAAAAAGTTTACTTGGATCCAAAGATTTTGACTTTTCCTTAAGGATTTTGGTATTGATTCCGAGCCAAAGATGCGGCTTCTTTAAAATAAAGACCATTTTGACGGACCACCCTGACTTTAAATCTAGGATCAATAAAATTAAAATTGGATACAGATCTCATTCATCGAATTGTTATCCTCTTTTTGCGATATATTAATAAAGGTATTTTTTTCTTTATTTTAAGGAAAATTTGCCTTACTTCAAAGACCTACAACTTCAGCAGAGAGACGCTAATTTTCAAGATTTGTGTCCTAAATTTCATGAAACAAATTTTTAAAGCAAGGATTGAAAACTTTCATTTAATTAAATGTCATTATTTCAAAAAATTTTGTCCTTATGTTAACATTGGGTAAATTTCGATTCCTTAAATTTAAGTTGCATAGTCTTCCATATTAGGTCAATATTTTTTCAGTGTATTCATTTTAATTCTATTGTATTCATTTTAATTCTACTTCTGTGAGACTGTAACAATATCTAAGCCATATGAGCTCTGTTTGCGTACTCGATACTTTTTGATTACTATCACAAATTTTTACTGGAAGTCCGCCGTTTACATTTCCCAGTAAAAACTTGCTATTATCAGCTGGTTAGTCATCAAAAAATCCAATGTGCGATTTATTGCACAATTTCACATAGAAGTGCATTAGAAAATATCAAATTGATATTTTCTAAAATTTAAACGAAATATATTGATATTATCAATATATTTCGTTTAAATTGGTTTAAAACCGCTGAATTAATGATAAATTCGTGAACGTATCCACTTCTTCTATTTGTACCCAAGAGAATAAAACCCATTCTTACTATCTTGTAAGTTTATACTGAATAACTTATATTGGAAGTACCTATTGTTGTCCAATTTTGGTAAATGTAAATCCACTCCATTAATAAATAACAGATTTGTTTATCGCGCGTTTAAAAATGTTTTGATCCTATGAATACGATTTTATTTATTGTAGTTTTTGATGTTATAAAAATAATACCAGATTCAAAACTTTATTTCCTTAATAACTTCTTATATACACTGAAAAAAAAGCATGTCCGGTTCCAAAGATTTTGCACACTAATGATTTTGATATTGATTCCGAGTCAAATTTGAATTTATTCCTTTTTTCATTTTTTTCTTCATCAATGAAATTAAATAATGTGAACGTATGGTGTCATTTTTACGTTGTTAGATTGACCCCATCTGTTCTCAGTTTGACAACACATGTATGTTGATTCACTTTCATGAACGGATCGTTTCGAAATGACCACGCCGTTCATGACTTTTTCTATGGGTGTAAGTGGTTTCACTGCAATGTGGAACGCCATTCGGACTCGGCTTTTGTCACTGAGCTTAACATAGAATCTGGCAGCACTCAGTGATAAGAGGGAAGTTCTAAGTTAGTCTAATGAGCTGATATATCGATATGTATCGACCTAACCTAACTCTGTAGGTGTAAAACCAAGTATAGCTCCTAATACTATACTTGGTTCAGATTGTGATGAAATTACAATAAACAAGTACTCCTTAATTTTCATAATGTTACCCCACAAATGCTTATGTTTACTAATTCAGTAGGTGTGGTTTAGGGTATGATATATTCGGCCCCGCTCGACTTTCTACTTTACTCACTTGTTGTTTTATTATTTTCGGTATTTATCTTTGTATAGCTATGTTTTTTCCATTTAACGTCTACAAAAAAATGATAATGCACGCAATTTTCAAAACGTTCCAAAAATAACATCGATTGAAGTAAAAAATTAAACGGCGGTGATAAAATTTTTATTATTTTTTACATGTTTATTGATTTCCTATTATTTTGTGAGATTTAATTAAATCGAAGACTGACGATGTTAGTCGAAATATTGGAAAAATAAATTTTATAATTAACCAAAACTATATTATTTTTTAAAGAACCTTAAGCCGAAATTAGAAGTAAATAAACAAAACTATATAATTTTATTCTGCTTTTACTTATTCAGTTATGATTTTAGCTAAGCTAAGCTCGAACTTAGGAACTCAGAAAATCCCGCATTTGGCTTTCTTATATGCGTTTTTTTTTCTTATAGCCAATTATTGCATATAAGAAAAAAAGTTTCTTATATTCATATTAGTGCAGTCACCCGGGGAATTTTATTTTGAATCCAAATTGACAAATTGAGTTAAAAAACATTTATGGTACACCTTGAGTAAGAATTTATTATACGAGAGGTATATTAAATAGGGATAGGATAGCGATATAAAATGCATTTTATTTTATTAATTTTGTCATAATATTGTTGTGTTTCTTTTCTTCACAATATTGAGTTGGACAAAGTTTTTCTTAAGTATGATAGCAATTTAAAAAGCAATTTAATTTACTGTTATCTTTTTTTGTTTTTGTTAATAAAATTTAATTAAACAAAATTGGTTTAATGTACAGCAATTTTTTGGCGCTGTAGATTGTTATTACTTCAAGTGTAATCCCGGGATTTTTAGAAATGACAGCCCTAATTCATATACATTTATAAAAGAAATACAATTTTGACAAAACTTTCTATAGTAATAAAATTTTGATAAAACTTTCTATAGAAATAAAATATTGACAGAATTTCTTATAGAAATAAAACATGGACAAAATTTCATTTAGAAATAAAACTTGGAAAAAAATAAAATTTTGACAAAATTTTCTATATAAATAACATTTCGACAAAATTTTCTATAGAACTAAAATTTTGACAAAACTTTTTGTCGAAATAAAATTTTGACAAAACTTTCCATAGTAATAAAATTTTGACAACATTTTCTATAGAAATAAAATTTTGACAACATTTTCTATAGAAATAAAATTTTGACAAAATTTTCTATAGAAATACAATTTTCACAAAATTTTCTATAGAAATACAATTTTGACAAAACTTTCTATAGTAATAACATTTTTACAAATTTTTCTATAGTAATAAAATTTTGACAAAATTTTCTATAGAAATAAAGTTTTGGTAGATTATTTTTATCGATATGGACCAATTTTTGTGTGATTGGCCATCGGCTATATATAACTAAAGACCGATAAGGACCAATTTTTGCATGGCTGTTAGCGGCCATATACTAACACAATGTACCAAACCTGGGGATCGATCTATATGGGGGTTATATGTAATTATGGACCGGATGTATTTTGATCCTTCAAGAGATTCTGGAGGTCCAATCTGAGGATCGGTTTATAGGGGGCTATATATAATTTTAGAGCGATATGAACCAATTTGTGCATGGTTGTTACAGACCATATACTAACACAATGTGCCAAATTTCAAACGAATCTGATGAATTTTGCTCCTTCAAGAGGCTCCGAAGGTCAAATCTGGGGTACCAAATTTCAAACGAATCTGATGAATTCTGTTCCTCCAAGAGGCTCCGAAGGTCAAATCTGGGGATCGGTTTATATGGGGGCTATACATAATTATGGACCGATATGGACCAATTTTTGCATGGTTTTTAGAGACCATATACTAACACCAAGTACCAAATTCCAAAAGGATCGGACGATGTTTGCTCCTCCTAGAGGCTCCGGAGATCAAATCTGGGGATCGGTTTATATGGGGGCTATACGTAAAAGTGGTCCTATATGGCCATTTTCAATACCATGCGACCTACATCAATAGTAACTACTTGTGCCAAGTTTCAAGACGATAGCTTGTTTCGTTCGGAAGATAGCGTGATTTTAACAGACAGACAGCTAAGATCGACTCAGAATTTCATCACGACCCAGAATATATATACTTTATGGGGTCTTAGAGCAATATTTCGATGTGTTAATATATCCGTCTCCTATGGTGGAGGGTATAAAAATGGGGAAATAAATTTCTTTTTTTCGTAAATTTCTTCAAAGTAATCATATTATGCACACTATTTTACATGTTTTAATTTTTACAATAAATTTAAATTACAAAATAATCTTTTATTTATCTAAAATTATATTCTACGCCATGACTTGAACCCGAGTATTCTATTTTACACGTATTAACATTCGCCTTAACACACTGCACCATCTACAGAGTTAGCGCAATAGCGTCTAACGATTGAAATAATCGTAATATTATGATACATCCAGTATTAAATTTTACCGCCATCTGAAAATACAATTAATTTATTATGAAGCACCCTGTATTCAATATTTTAATGATAGAATGCCACATGTACGCAACAGTAGTTTAGTATTACCAGTGCAGTGAACTCAGGCAAACTACAAAATTGTCAATGTGGTAACACTGTCATGCACATTCAAATGGAAATGTGGAATTTTTGTCTGTTTTATTTCGTAATTTTCTCAATAATCCTTGTTTGAAATGCAAAAATGTTAACATACAAGTGAAGAGCTTGTAAAAATGTACCTAAAAACAACAATTGGTATTAAAAACTCAAAATGGCCCAAAATGCTAAATGTCGCCAAAGTATGCGGTACATATACGAAAATTATGGAACCTGGTGCCAAAGTATGCAAATGTCGCGGAACTATACATTAAATGTAAAAAATGGCGTCAAAGTATACGCACCACATACATATATATATATATATATATATATATATATATATATATATATATATATATATATATATATATATATATATATATATATATATATATATATATATATATATATATATATATATATATATATATATATATATATATATATATATATATATATATATATATATATATATATATATATATATATATATATATATATATATATATATATATATATATATATATATATATATATATTTACTCCCAACGCATAGTTTGGGGTCCTAAAAAAACATGATTTTTTTAATGTGGCTGGGTTAAATACCTCATTACTACTACATTTTAACTGATTTCGCCAATTTTTGACCTACCAATTGTGATATATATCCCATTTTACATACAACGCATTCTTTCGCGAGAATTTCTACATATACCGTTTACTTCGAGGACGCGTCCTCAAAGACACCGAAGCGTATAAGAAAAATATATGGGGAATCGTGTTGCCACCTTTTTGTACATGTTTTTATTTTAACACGCCGGCTTTGATTTTATAGTGGGTGAATACATCCATAGCGAATGTCGGTAAGCGATATTACATACATTTCGTATGGAGAATGGCTTTGTCACCGAACAACAATAAAGGTTCGTGACGAAAAAGCAAAATTCATTTAATCGGAAAACGTCACCGTCTACATGTGGTTTCAATAATTATGATAACATTGTAAATAGCAGTCTCTGTGATGAAAAAAAAAAACAAAAATGTTGTAACTTTTTCAAAATCATTTTGAAGCAAATAATATCTGGTTCCCCTATTTGAAATAAAGACATATTTTCGTATTTCAAACGAATGCAATTGAAAACACATAACTTTATATTGTGCTGGCGATAGGAGTCGAAAACATGTCAAAATATACAAGCCAAAATTTTAAAATAAACATTTTTAAGGTGGGTATTAAGTACGAGTAATCTTTCTTTTTTACCAATGGGTTTCGACCGATAATGTGGTTTTTTGGCAAGTTCTGTTTTTTTTTGATTATTTTTAAACATTTTCTCTTAAGAAAATACACCCAATATACATTTTTTGTCTTAAATTTTGTAAAAAATCAAAAAGTGGTAAAATATTTAAATTTTGAAGATCTCGAAAATTAAGGATTTTTGGCAAAACATTGATGAAATATTTGAATTGTCAACGATCAATATTTCTTGAACTAAGTATTTTTAGTCAAATTTTTACTTAATATTTTCTCTTTAGAATACACCATTTATGTCCAATATGCATGTTTTGTCTTAAATTTTGTTAAAAATGCAGCCATTTTTCGTAAAGTGGTAAACTTTTTAAATTCTCAACGATCGATATTTCTTTAACTAAGCATTTTTAGCAAAATGATTACTTAATATTTTCTCTTTAGAATACACCATTTATGTCCAATAAGTATGATTTATCTAAATATTGTTAAAAATGCCGCCATTTCTTGAAAAATTGGTAATATATTTACATTTTCAAAGATAGATATCTCGAAAACTAAGCATGGCCTACATTTTGACTAAACATTTTCTCTTTAAAATACGCCATTTTTCCCAATTTACAATTTTTGTCTTAAATTTTGTAAAAAAATACAGCCAATTTTCGAAAAAGTGGTAAACTATTTAAATTTTCAAAGATCGACATTTCTTGAACTAAGCAATTTTAGTAAAATATTTACTAATTTTTTTTAGAATACACCATTTATTCCCAATATGTATGCTATGTGAAAAATTTTGTAAAAAAACAGCCAATTTTCGAAAAAGGGTGGTTAAATATTTAACGATCGATATCTCAATAATTAAGCATTTTTTATCAAATTTTTAGAAAAAATATTCTTTAGAATACACCATTTATTCCCAATATGCATGTTTTATTTTACATTTTGTTTTATTTTACATATTTGAATTTTCAACGATCGATATCTTGAAAATATACCATTTGTGCCCAATATACATGTTTTGTATTAAATTTTGTAAACAAAATGCAGCAATTTATCAACAAAAAAATTAAAAAATTAAAATTTTCAACGATTGATATCTCGTAAATAAGATACCTCAATTTAAGTTCATACTTTTTATTTTGTACCAAACTTTTTGTAATTTTCGTCAATAATGACAGAAAATGTGGAATTGTGATTATATGGCGTATGACAACATTTGGTATTTGCCTGCCAAATACATTTGTGCAGGCCTCTAATCCCCATATAGCCATTCTTTGAAAAAGTTGTAAAAATATTTAATTTTTTGCGCAACATTTTTTCTTAAATTTTTTTCTTTAAAATACACCATTTATTCCCAATATGTATGTTTTCTAACAATTGATGCTATTTTTCGAAAAAGTGTTAAACTGTTTGAATTTTCGACGATCAATATCTCGAGAACTAACCATTTTTAGTCAAATTTGTACTTAATATTTTCTCTTTAGAATAAACCACTTATTCCCAATATGTATGAGTTGTCTTAAATTTTGTAAAAAATGTATCCATTTGTTGTAAAAGTGGTAAAATATTGGAATTCTCAACGATCGATATTTCGAGAATTAAGCATTTTGGGCAAATTTTTACTAAACATTTCCTCTTTATAATACACCATTTATTCCCAATAAGCAATTTTTGTCTCAAATTTTGTAAAAAATGCGGCCATTTTTCATAAGTAGTAAAATATTTAAATTTTCAACGATCGATACCTCGAGATTTAAGCATTTTTGGTCAAATGTTTACTTAATATTTTCTCTTTAGAAAACACCATTTATTCTCAATATGTATGTACAACTATCGATATCTCGAGAATTAAGCATTTTTGGTTATGGTTATGGTTATATGGTTACTAAACACTTTCTCTTTAGTATACACAATTTATTCCCAATATACAATTTTCGAAAAAGTGGTAAAATATTTAATTTTCAACCGTCGTTATCTCGAAAACTAATGGCCAGTTTCTCATCCTTCGATTAATATTTAATCGGAGGATAGACCTCCGGTTAGTAAAATTTTTGTATGGGATCAGCTGTTTTTCGACAAGATAAATAATAACAAGACATTGAGAAACCGGCCCTAAGGATTTTTGGCAAAACATTGACGAAAAACTTGAATCTTCAACGATCGATATTTCGAGAATTAAGCATTCTGGCCAAAATATTTACTAAAAATTTTCTCTTTAGAATATACCATGTATGCCCAGTATGCATGTTTTGTCGTAAATTTTGTAAAAAGCAGCAATTTATCAAAAGAAAAAAATATTAAAATTTTCAACGATTGATATCTCGAAACTAACATATCCCAATTTAAGTCATTTATAACATATACTTTTTATTTTGTGCCACACTTTTTGTAATTTCCAAAAATAATGGCAGAAAATGTGGAATTATGATGTGTATTGCGCATCGAAAGTAATTTGTCACAACTCTTAAAATTCAACAACTTGGCAATACTAATGCGATTTTACTCACCAGCTATAGAGCTATTTCACTCGATCACTCAACTTCGTATGTGAGGTAAAATGAGACAAAGATCGTTTGTGCTATATATTCTATGGTGATGTTCATTGTTGGTCATTCAATTCGTCAAAAAATCGTCACCTTAAGTGTGTAAATATAACCATAGCGATAGGCGGTAGGCGAAAAATTATTTACGTGTATTTCTTATGGGAAGCCCAAAATCCGCGACGGAATACCGTGACGGCTAGCGGCGTGTCGCTAAATTAAAACTTATTCTAACTCCTTGGCGAAAACTGGTATAGTGTTGCCATCGCTTATCATTTTTTTTTAACTCACCACTAGGAATTGCTGTTGCATCGACACGTAGATTATTTTTTCTTGACATAACTCAACAAATAACAAGTCATTGTATGTTTTTATTCAACTTCATTGTTTAATATTGTCAAAGCGTGCTGTATTGACAACAAAAACGCTAGGAAAAGTGAAAAAGGGAATTATTCGCCGTCAAGCTTATTGTATTTGCCGTTGCTGCAAAAATGTTTCGCCTACCGCCTATCGCTATGGTTATATTTACACACTAAACGATTTATTCAAACAAAAGCATAACGGCAGTCATTTGAATTCGGTTAAATTTCATGAAACTGATTAAACATAGGAACTAATTAGTCATATAGCTTCAATTTTCCTTAAACATTGATGTATTTTAATGCTTAGCACTAAGTTCGTTTCTGCCTAAAGGTGAGTATTAAGTTCGAGTTTAGCCGCTAATTTTCACTAAAGTGAAAACTAAATCAGTAAAAAAGACATAAAATTATACATATTTGTTGCAGATTTCATTATAACTTGATGGGGAATATCCCAAAGCAAATTTTCACAATGTTTGTATTCCATAAAATGGATTATTAAAGAAAAGTAACAGTGAAAAAATGACGATTTTAGCGGCTAAACTCGAACTTAATACCCACCTTAAAGGTCAGTATTAAGTTCGAGTTTAGCCGCTAATTTTCACTAAAGTGAAAACTAAATCAGTAAAAATATAATAAAATTATACATATTTGTTGCAGACTTCATTATAACTTGACGGGGAATATCCCATCGCAAATTTTCACAAAGTTTGTATTCATAAAAATGGATTATTAAAGAAAAGTAATCGTGAAAAAATGACGATTTTAGCGGCTAAACTCGAACTTAATACCCACCTTAAGGGCCGGCACTACGTTCGATTTTCGCGATTACTTACAATCAAAATTACAATCAAATATATTCCTGTGAAATCTTAATCGAATATAGATGAAAAAGACAATGCTTATCAATTGAGTTAAATTATCTGGTTTTAATCGCACTATTAAAAGACGTTTGGTTCTCACGATTTTCTTTTTTTAGGAAATTTATTTAAAAAATATTCAAATGTTGAAAATTTCAACGTTCGATAGTGTGACAACTTAGCATTTGTGACAAAATTTAAGTAACGTTTTCTCTTTAAAATAAACTATTTTCATCCATTATGCACTTTTTTCTTAAATTTTGTAACAAAATGCAACAATTTATCAAAAAATTTTAAAATATTTAAAAATTCAACAATTGATATCTCGGAAACTAAGAATTTTTACAAAATTGTTACTTAACATTTTCTCTTTAAAAAATACTATTTATACCCACAAAACATTTTCTTGTTAAATTATGGAAAAAATGCAGCAATTTGTCAAACGATCTCGAAAATAAGATACCACGATTTAAGTCATTTAGAACATATCCCAATAAACACAAACGTTTGAAAAATGCTAAATTTCAACAATTTTTCAAACATTTTTTCAAAGGATAAGGGTAATATTCAATTTGAGAAATTGTTGAGAAAATCGCGTTCTCAACAGAAAACAGACATTACCCTCAACAGTGAAATTCAACACATTAGCAATAATATCTCAAGTGTTATCCTCAAATTGAAATGCATCGCTACTCAATAATTTGTCAAACAATTTTCGATGCGAGTCAAAATCAAAATTAACATCGTTGCGAATACTTTTCAACCTAAATTTGTATGAATGATATCCCCACTTCAAATTGATAGTCAAAGCCAAAATTCTATGAATTTTGTATAATTTATTCATTTTCATCAAAATAAAATATAAAATAATACACTACACTACATAATACACTACAATACCAATTGATAAATAATAATCTTGTTAAACATATCAACAAATAAGAAAAAAAAAAAAAACAAACAACAAAACTTTAAATATGTTAAACATTATTAGTAAACACTTTTGCATTGATAATTCGTTTTCCTTCCTTTTGGTTCCTTCCTTTTATTAACATACGGGCAATTTGAAATTAGGAAAGTACTGGACCGCGTGTTGGAATTGATTTCCAGCAGAAGGAATTCACAAAATATCCATTTTAAACTGATAATAGCATATGAATTAAACTGATGATGTGATGCACATTTTCATCCAGAAGTTGTTGATTTCAACAATTTGTTGTTTTTAACAATTTTAATTGGTTGCACTTGTAATGTTTCTGGAAACCTTTTCTTGTCGATAAGCCACTCATTCTTCATTGGTCAGCTTCTTATTGTTTGCAAGAATGTAGCATCCAAAGATTTTAGTTTTCTGCAAAGAGATTTAAATTTAGTGACTTCTTTAAAGTGTTGATTTAATTTTTCATATTGACGTACCAATTATTATAAACTATTTGAAGCAGTTCCAGTTAATTGTCCACCATTTTTTCATTGGTCAGCTTTTTAATGTTTTCAAGAACGTAGAATCCATAATCTTAGTTTTCTGCAAAGAGATATACATTTAGTGACTTCCTTAAAGTTTTATATCATTTTTTATTTTCACTTACCTATTTTTATAAACTATTTGGTTTGTCTAAAATTTTCCTTTTTTTATTTCTTGCAATTGACCACGAACTTCGTTGCACAAATAAGTATTGAAAACCACATGGTTTTTTCGTTGCATTTTAGGGTAGTGTTTTGTCAAAGTTTTCTCATATTATCTTCAACACATTTTCAAAAATTTCGTCAACATTTTGGCAAATTGGAAGTAATTCGCAAACAATTTGAAGATGTATTGAAGATGAGCTATTTCAAGTCAAGTTGAATTTATGTTGAAAATTATATTTACCCTCAAACTGAAAAGTTGTTGCATTTGAAAAACGCTCATCCTGTGTTTATTGGGATACCTTTTATTTTGTTACAAACTTTAAATTTTGTAAAAAATGCAACAATTTATATCAAAAATGTTGAAATATTTAAAAATTCAACGATTGACATCTGGGAAACTAAGAATTTTAAAAAATTGTAATTTAACATTTTCTCTTTAAAAAATATTATTTATACACACAAAACACTTTCTTGTTAAATTATGGACTTCAGATTATGTATTTGAGATTTTATCCAAATTTTGATCTAAATACAAAGTTGTGCATATTATAATCGGCACACCCGACTTTAGACTTTCCTTTTTTTATATTTTTTTACTAAAATTGTGTTACGTCCCATAACGTTACATTTAAATTTTTAATACATAGATTTTGTAGAAGTATATAGAATTTTCTCTAAATTCAATTTCAGATTCAAATGCATGCATATGGGAACATAAACCTTTATATAACTCGCAACACATTTAAAAGATATGAGTTGGTATCAATAATTTTAGTAAATGTGTTGAAGGATATAATACAATGAGCCCCGTCCGACTTTGGACTTTCGAGTCGGAGACGAGCTGATGAAAAATGCTGGAGTCGGAGTCGAGCAAAATTGGCTCGACTCCACAGTACTATGTTCGCCTTTCACATTGAAATTTCCGCGATTTCACAGGAATATATTTGTTTTCATTTTAAATTTTTATTGTAAATAACCGTGAAAATAAAGAGATTTTCAATTCGAAAACTATCATTGTACCGGCCTTTAGTCAGATACCAACTTAGTACTAAGGATTAAAATAAGTCAATGAAATGAAAATTATATGATTAATTAGTTATGAAATTCAAATGACTTCTGTTGTGCTTTTGTTTGAATAAATCGTTTAAAGGTGACAAATTTTTGACGAATTGCATTCTCAACAAATGACATCCCTACCCACAGCAAATATAGCACAAACATCTTTTTCTCATTCTGCCTCACATACGAAGTTGAGTGATCGAGTGAAATAGATCTATAGCATGTCAGAATAACCTCATCAGTATTGCCAAGTTGATGAATTTTAAGCATTGCGGCAAAATACTTTCGAATACGCACACTTTATAACCATAACGCACTTTTCATAACCATAAAGTGCACAAGATCACCGATTCCTCCGAAAAAATAAATAATAAGCAAAATGGTAAAACATAACATCTAATGGGAAATATAAAAAAAAATGTTTGGTACTCATCGCCATGACTATAGGTGTGTACTATGTTCGGGTTTCGAGTTGAAAAGCACTTTATTTTCGCGATTACTTTTCCTGAAATAATCAAAATTATACATGAAAACAAACGTGTCAAGTCTTGCCGAAATCTAATGGAACAAGAAATTGCGGATCAATTGAGTTAATTTGTTAATAAAGTAACCGCGAAATTTTCAACTCGAAAAGCGAACGTAGTACTTACCTTATAAATTATTTTTCAATTCGCATTGCAAATGGCGCCATGTTATGATAATACTGACCGATCGATTTACACCACTTTTTCAACTCGAAAAAAAACATAGTACCACAAATGGTAAAAATTTCGCTAGTTTTTCGCATGTTTTGGTTTTGTATGGAGTTTCAACTCGAAAACCAAACAGAGTACCAGCTTTTACCCATTTTTGTTGGCTTAAGGTGTGTTTTAGTAAAAGCTTCCTCATCTAACGAAGACCGCCTAAAGGCCTGTACTATGTTCATTCTTGCGAAAATTTTTTATGGAAACCATTATTTAGCACATAGAAAGCGGCGTTTTTTAGGTAGCTTGGAGCGCTATTTAAAAGGGAGCGATATAAATTAAGTTGGTGGGTGCTGTTTGCTATTACAAACTTAACATTTTATTTTCCTTGGACAATTGATCTGCTACTTCTTTGATCCTTTGTATAATTTCGGAACAAAACTATAATCCATGATTGTGTTATAAACCCACACAAATAGTTTTTAATAAATAAATTTTTTCTTAATTCACATTGCAAATGGCGCCGTACTACAAACGTCAGTTTTTCAACTCGAAAAAACAAAGTATCACAAATGGAAAATTTTTCGCCATGTTAAGCTCAATGACAAGGGACCTACTTTTTATAGCCGAGTCCGAACGGCGTTCCACATTGCAGTGAAACCACGTAGAGAAGCTTTGAAACCCCCAGATATGTCACCAACATTAATGAGGCGGGATAATCACCGCTGAAAAATTGTTTGGTGTTAGGTCGAAGCACGAATCGAACCCACGACCTTGTGTATGCAAGGCGGGCGTGCTAACCATTGCACCACGGTGGCTCCCATCAATACAATATAGTTTATTGTACTATTTGATGTTAAAAAATAATACCACATTCAAAACTTGATTTCCTTAATTATTTCTTATATGCACTGAACAAAAGTATGTACTATTCCGATTGCGAGTCAAATTTGAATTCATTAGTTTTTTCAGAGTTTTCTTCATGAGCTATCAAAGTATTTTAAACACGTGCTAATGACAAATTAAATTTTCAAATTCAGACTCGTCTTCAAGTTGAAATTGTTCTATGTATACGTTTTTAAAAAAAGTGTTAAAAAACATCTTATTTTGAACGCTTTTTTGGTTTGTGGTCAAGATACAAAAACTCCACAAATTTAAAGATTATTTCATTAATTTTAAGATTTTTTAAAATTGACCCTAGCCTTCTTTCATGAAAATATACCCATTTTTAAGTTGAATGACTTAACTATAAGGACAAAATGACATTGTCGGCTTTTGGACAAGGAAAACAATTTATATAAGAGAAATTCACAAATGCTATTATAACCAAAATTCGCGTTTGTATTTTAAGGACAATAAATGTTTGGCCTCACTACTATATTACTTCAGTGTACAAAACAATTCACATCTACTATTTTAATTTAGTAATATCATTATAACTTTAGAATATTATAATAACATAAAAAATATATGGATTCAAATGAAAATATTCCTAATAATTAGTGACAATTTATATAAGAAATTGGTATGGTAATAGTAGATTTAAAATATACGATAACTTTTATGAATATGAGGCAAAAACTTTACAAGGCGTATTTGCTGCAAAAATGCCCGCATAATGGTTGGAATCATTACTAATGTTTCAATTGAGCTTTGAAATATGTGGAAAACCTTATTCTGCCAGCAAGGCTTAGATAAAAAAGCCGTTTTATCTATATTTGAATAGAAATATGTCGAAAATAAAAAAGCCACAAATAGCTAAAAGGACCATGAAAAAAGCTAAACGCTATATGCATTTTTTCCCCGCTAACGACTTCAAAAAAGCTAAATCTAGCGGAAATAGCTAAATTAGCAACGCTGTGCAGTGATGCCAATTGTTGAGCATAAAATTAATCAAAAAACCGTCACACTTAAACGATTTATTGAAACAAAAGCAGAAGTCATTTGAATTCGATTTAATTTAATAAAAGTAAGTAAACATTTACTTACTTTTATTTTTTATTATAAAAGTAAGGAACTACTTAGTCATGAAATTTTCATTTTTCTTAAACAGTGACTAATTTTAATGCTTAGTACTAAGTTGGTTTCTGCCTAAAGGCCGGTATCAACAATCAACATTTTAAAAAATCATCGTAAATGTGGTTGCTATTTTACTCACATTCATATGTTTTGTGCAAATCCAATATAACAACACAAAATAGAAAAGTGGCGTTTTTGAGACATATTACCAGTTGTATACTGCTTGCAGTTAGTAGGACACTCATTTTTTAAATGCGGAATGATTGATATTGGATTTTTTTTTTGAAAATATGGTTTCAGTACTAGGATTTAACAATTGAAATTGTTAACAACACATTGAGTCAACGATGTCAAAATTCTTGCGACAAAACAGTCTTGCACATTATTCCTTATGCGGCAAATGACATGCAAAAAAAAAATTTTGTTGTGTTTTCTCCCTAATGATTTTCTATAAAAATCTCTTAATCAAATTCGCAATGTACTCGAAATTAGCTTTAATATGAGTACCATGTTGCTTATATTAGAAATGGTCAATATTTTGAAGGACTACTCCGGTTCCATGGTGATGAAGTTTTTATATGAATTCTAAATTCTTGTTTACCTTTTATTTGAATGGAATATATATTAATTACCATCCAGACTTTCGGGCCCGTAAGTACAATATTTTGAACTGTTTTAATAAAGTACCCGCAAAAATTTCAACTCGAAAAGCGAACATAGTACTTATCTTTAAGGCCGGTATGAACCTCTAGCGACATTTTCGGTGTCAAAAGCTGTAATCAAAAATTTATTTGAGGAATATTTGGAACATATTTTAAAAAATTTTTAAAAGCGATTAGCTGGTTTAAAATTTGTGTACTCAACCCTGTTTTTTGTTGTAGACTTAAATAAATTTTTGCTACAGAAAATTTCGCTAGAGGTGCATACCGGCCTTTACTTTAAAATCATGGAATTCTCACATGCCTAAAGCTGAGTACTATGTTCAGTTTTCAAGCTGAAAACCAGCTTGTTTTCACGGTTACTTTTTTTAATTAACTAATTTAGAAATATAAAATTATTTGCAATCAATTCCTTGGATCTTTTCCATCCATTATTTGGCAATACTCGATCAAAATATAATCGTCTTCATAAATATATTTGTAGTTTTAACTTAGTGTTTTGGTGAAAACCCCGAACATAGTACTCACCTTAATATAATATAAAAAGCGTTAAAATGACGAAAATCGTAAGGGTTGGCAACCCTCTGTGAGAAAGAGACAAATAGACTTTCATAAATTGTTTTCATTATTTATTATGGAGTGATTCTAGTTTGTAAATAAAATTTCCGAGATTTGTCTCACTAAATATGCAAATTCAAGGTACGTACAACATTGTCTTACATTTGATATTTTGTTTGAAATGTATAAAAGATAAACACATTTGTCTTTTTTCAGTACATATAACAATGAGTACAATTCTCGTTAGCTAACTTCTAGGAAACTTTGCGGAATGCTCATAGGGTTGCGTCGACTCTTCGTACACGATGTCTCATGGAGCAAGCTGAGTCTAAAAACACAAATCGAATGCGTAAGAACTTCAAAGCATACCATCAATGTTGTGTCCATAGAAACATGCAATTCCTTGAACGCCAATGAAAGTCAAAATAGAGCTTTGGAAAAAGGCTGACAATTACTAGTGGCATACTTTCCAAAAGCGAACGTAAATGTTTATACTATTCTTGGAAACATCCACAGAAGCAATGTAATGTGACCTCACACAGGTAGAGGCCTACTAATGTGTGTCCTAAAGTGTTGATTTAATTTTTCATATTGACGTACCAATTATTATAAACTATTTGAAGCAGTTCCAGTTAATTGTCCACCATTTTTTCATTGGTCAGCTTTTTAATGTTTTCAAGAACGTAGAATCCATAATCTTAGTTTTCTGCAAAGAGATATACATTTAGTGACTTCCTTAAAGTTTTATATCATTTTTTATTTTCACTTACCTATTTTTATAAACTATTTGGTTTGTCTAAAATTTTCCTTTTTTTATTTCTTGCAATTGACCACGAACTTCGTTGCACAAATAAGTATTGAAAACCACATGGTTTTTTCGTTGCATTTTAGGGTAGTGTTTTGTCAAAGTTTTCTCATATTATCTTCAACACATTTTCAAAAATTTCGTCAACATTTTGGCAAATTGGAAGTAATTCGCAAACAATTTGAAGATGTATTGAAGATGAGCTATTTCAAGTCAAGTTGAATTTATGTTGAAAATTATATTTACCCTCAAACTGAAAAGTTGTTGCATTTGAAAAACGCTCATCCTGTGTTTATTGGGATACCTTTTATTTTGTTACAAACTTTAAATTTTGTAAAAAATGCAACAATTTATATCAAAAATGTTGAAATATTTAAAAATTCAACGATTGACATCTGGGAAACTAAGAATTTTAAAAAATTGTAATTTAACATTTTCTCTTTAAAAAATATTATTTATACACACAAAACACTTTCTTGTTAAATTATGGACTTCAGATTATGTATTTGAGATTTTATCCAAATTTTGATCTAAATACAAAGTTGTGCATATTATAATCGGCACATCCGACTTTAGACTTTCCTTTTTTTATATTTTTTTACTAAAATTGTGTTACGTCCCATAACGTTACATTTAAATTTTTAATACATAGACTTTGTAGAAGTATATAGAATTTTCTCTAAATTCAATTTCAGATTCAAATGCATGCATATGGGAACATAAACCTTTATATAACTCGCAACACATTTAAAAGATATGAGTTGGTATCAATAATTTTAGTAAATGTGTTGAAGGATATAATACAATGAGCCCCGTCCGACTTTGGACTTTCGAGTCGGAGACGAGCTGATGAAAAATGCTGGAGTCGGAGTCGAGCAAAATTGGCTCGACTCCACAGTACTATGTTCGCCTTTCACATTGAAATTTCCGCGATTTCACAGGAATATATTTGTTTTCATTTTAAATTTTTATTGTAAATAACCGTGAAAATAAAGAGATTTTCAATTCGAAAACTATCATTGTACCGGCCTTTAGTCAGATACCAACTTAGTACTAAGGATTAAAATAAGTCAATGAAATGAAAATTATATGATTAATTAGTTATGAAATTCAAATGACTTCTGTTGTGCTTTTGTTTGAATAAATCGTTTAAAGGTGACAAATTTTTGACGAATTGCATTCTCAACAAATGACATCCCTACCCACAGCAAATATAGCACAAACATCTTTTTCTCATTCTGCCTCACATACGAAGTTGAGTGATCGAGTGAAATAGATCTATAGCATGTCAGAATAACCTCATCAGTATTGCCAAGTTGATGAATTTTAAGCGTTGCGGCAAAATACTTTCGAATACGCACACTTTATAACCATAACGCACTTTTCATAACCATAAAGTGCACAAGATCACCGATTCCTCCGAAAAAAATAAATAATAAGCAAAATGGTAAAACATAACATCTAATGGGAAATATAAAAAAAAATGTTTGGTACTCATCGCCATGACTATAGGTGTGTACTATGTTCGGGTTTCGAGTTGAAAAGCACTTTATTTTCGCGATTACTTTTCCTGAAATAATCAAAATTATACATGAAAACAAACGTGTCAAGTCTTGCCGAAATCTAATGGAACAAGAAATTGCGGATCAATTGAGTTAATTTGTTAATAAAGTAACCGCGAAATTTTCAACTCGAAAAGCGAACGTAGTACTTACCTTATAAATTATTTTTCAATTCGCATTGCAAATGGCGCCATGTTATGATAATACTGACCGATCGATTTACACCACTTTTTCAACTCGAAAAAAAACATAGTACCACAAATGGTAAAAATTTCGCTAGTTTTTCGCATGTTTTGATTTTGTATGGAGTTTCAACTCGAAAACCAAACAGAGTACCAGCTTTTACCCATTTTTGTTGGCTTAAGGTGTGTTTTAGTAAAAGCTTCCTCATCTAACGAAGACCGCCTAAAGGCCTGTACTATGTTCATTCTTGCGAAAATTTTTTATGGAAACCATTATTTAGCACATAGAAAGCGGCGTTTTTTAGGTAGCTTGGAGCGCTATTTAAAAGGGAGCGATATAAATTAAGTTGGTGGGTGCTGTTTGCTATTACAAACTTAACATTTTATTTTCCTTGGACAATTGATCTGCTACTTCTTTGATCCTTTGTATAATTTCGGAACAAAACTATAATCCATGATTGTGTTATAAACCCACACAAATAGTTTTTAATAAATAAATTTTTTCTTAATTCACATTGCAAATGGCGCCGTACTACAAACGTCAGTTTTTCAACTCGAAAAAACAAAGTATCACAAATGGAAAATTTTTCGCCATGTTAAGCTCAATGACAAGGGACCTACTTTTTATAGCCGAGTCCGAACGGCGTTCCACATTGCAGTGAAACCACGTAGAGAAGCTTTGAAACCCCCAGATATGTCACCAACATTAATGAGGCGGGATAATCACCGCTGAAAAATTGTTTGGTGTTAGGTCGAAGCACGAATCGAACCCACGACCTTGTGTATGCAAGGCGGGCGTGCTAACCATTGCACCACGGTGGCTCCCATCAATACAATATAGTTTATTGTACTATTTGATGTTAAAAAATAATACCACATTCAAAACTTGATTTCCTTAATTATTTCTTATATGCACTGAACAAAAGTATGTACTATTCCGATTGCGAGTCAAATTTGAATTCATTAGTTTTTTCAGAGTTTTCTTCATGAGCTATCAAAGTATTTTAAACACGTGCTAATGACAAATTAAATTTTCAAATTCAGACTCGTCTTCAAGTTGAAATTGTTCTATGTATACGTTTTTAAAAAAAGTGTTAAAAAACATCTTATTTTGAACGCTTTTTTGGTTTGTGGTCAAGATACAAAAACTCCACAAATTTAAAGATTATTTCATTAATTTTAAGATTTTTTAAAATTGACCCTAGCCTTCTTTCATGAAAATATACCCATTTTTAAGTTGAATGACTTAACTATAAGGACAAAATGACATTGTCGGCTTTTGGACAAGGGAAACAATTTATATAAGAGAAATTCACAAATGCTATTATAACCAAAATTCGCGTTTGTATTTTAAGGACAATAAATGTTTGGCCTCACTACTATATTACTTCAGTGTACAAAACAATTCACATCTACTATTTTAATTTAGTAATATCATTATAACTTTAGAATATTATAATAACATAAAAAATATATGGATTCAAATGAAAATATTCCTAATAATTAGTGACAATTTATATAAGAAATTGGTATGGTAATAGTAGATTTAAAATATACGATAACTTTTATGAATATGAGGCAAAAACTTTACAAGGCGTATTTGCTGCAAAAATGCCCGCATAATGGTTGGAATCATTACTAATGTTTCAATTGAGCTTTGAAATATGTGGAAAACCTTATTCTGCCAGCAAGGCTTAGATAAAAAAGCCGTTTTATCTATATTTGAATAGAAATATGTCGAAAATAAAAAAGCCACAAATAGCTAAAAGGACCATGAAAAAAGCTAAACGCTATATGCATTTTTTCCCCGCTAACGACTTCAAAAAAGCTAAATCTAGCGGAAATAGCTAAATTAGCAACGCTGTGCAGTGATGCCAATTGTTGAGCATAAAATTAATCAAAAAACCGTCACACTTAAACGATTTATTGAAACAAAAGCAGAAGTCATTTGAATTCGATTTAATTTAATAAAAGTAAGTAAACATTTACTTACTTTTATTTTTTATTATAAAAGTAAGGAACTACTTAGTCATGAAATTTTCATTTTTCTTAAACAGTGACTAATTTTAATGCTTAGTACTAAGTTGGTTTCTGCCTAAAGGCCGGTATCAACAATCAACATTTTAAAAAATCATCGTAAATGTGGTTGCTATTTTACTATGTATTTTACTCACATTCATATGTTTTGTGCAAATCCAATATAACAACACAAAATAGAAAAGTGGCGTTTTTGAGTCATATTACCAGTTGTATACTGCTTGCAGTTAGTAGGACACTCATTTTTTAAATGCGGAATGATTGATATTGGATTTTTTTTTGAAAATATGGTTTCAGTACTAGGATTTAACAATTGAAATTGTTAACAACACATTGAGTCAACGATGTCAAAATTCTTGCGACAAAACAGTCTTGCACATTATTCCTTATGCGGCAAATGACATGCAAAAAAAAAATTTTGTTGTGTTTTCTCCCTAATGATTTTCTATAAAAATCTCTTAATCAAATTCGCAATGTACTCGAAATTAGCTTTAATATGAGTACCATGTTGCTTATATTAGAAATGGTCAATATTTTGAAGGACTACTCCGGTTCCATGGTGATGAAGTTTTTATATGAATTCTAAATTCTTGTTTACCTTTTATTTGAATGGAATATATATTAATTACCATCCAGACTTTCGGGCCCGTAAGTACAATATTTTGAACTGTTTTAATAAAGTACCCGCAAAAATTTCAACTCGAAAAGCGAACATAGTACTTATCTTTAAGGCCGGTATGAACCTCTAGCGACATTTTCGGTGTCAAAAGCTGTAATCAAAAATTTATTTGAGGAATATTTGGAACATATTTTAAAAAATTTTTAAAAGCGATTAGCTGGTTTAAAATTTGTGTACTCAACCCTGTTTTTTGTTGTAGACTTAAATAAATTTTTGCTACCGAAAATTTCGCTAGAGGTGCATACCGGCCTTTACTTTAAAATCATGGAATTCTCACATGCCTAAAGCTGAGTACTATGTTCAGTTTTCAAGCTGAAAACCAGCTTGTTTTCACGGTTACTTTTTTTAATTAACTAATTTAGAAATATAAAATTATTTGCAATCAATTCCTTGGATCTTTTCCATCCATTATTTGGCAATACTCGATCAAAATATAATCGTCTTCATAAATATATTTGTAGTTTTAACTTAGTGTTTTGGTGAAAACCCCGAACATAGTACTCACCTTAATATAATATAAAAAGCGTTAAAATGACGAAAATCGTAAGGGTTGGCAACCCTCTGTGAGAAAGAGACAAATAGACTTTCATAAATTGTTTTCATTATTTATTATGGAGTGATTCTAGTTTGTAAATAAAATTTCCGAGATTTGTCTCACTAAATATGCAAATTCAAGGTACGTACAACATTGTCTTACATTTGATATTTTGTTTGAAATGTATAAAAGATAAACACATTTGTCTTTTTTCAGTACATATAACAATGAGTACAATTCTCGTTAGCTAACTTCTAGGAAACTTTGCGGAATGCTCATAGGGTTGCGTCGACTCTTCGTACACGATGTCTCATGGAGCAAGCTGAGTCTAAAAACACAAATCGAATGCGTAAGAACTTCAAAGCATACCATCAATGTTGTGTCCATAGAAACATGCAATTCCTTGAACGCCAATGAAAGTCAAAATAGAGCTTTGGAAAAAGGCTGACAATTACTAGTGGCATACTTTCCAAAAGCGAACGTAAATGTTTATACTATTCTTGGAAACATCCACAGAAGCAATGTAATGTGACCTCACACAGGTAGAGGCCTACTAATGTGTGTCCTAATGAAAACAACAAAAAATACAAATAATTCAATAATATCGAAATATTTGGTTCTCAAAAATAAATAGTATTTATTAACAGATAATTTTTAACACAACTTTTTCCATTTGTTTTAAATATGGTAACATAAAAATAAATTATTTTCAATGCAAGCCAAATAATTATAAACATTTTTACAACGATAATTTTTTAGCTGGATAGTAAAATTAAAGTTTATGTGCTGATATTAGATTTTCAATGTGGTTTCATATCAAAAGAGAATACAGGCAAATATTACATCGATTCACGTGAAGAGAGTAGAAGTGACGTCCTAGCTATGTATCCCAATGTTGGTTAAAATCGATCCAGATTCATATAGTTGACCATAGAGGCCAACGTTTTTCTCCGGTTTACGTGACTCCAGCTGTACAGATATTGGTCCCTTATATATACAGTGCCCCAAATAAGAATTGACACAGCACCCTAAATTATTAACCGATTTTGATGAAATTTGTACATTGTTGATGGGAAAAAGGGAGAATATAGTTACAAATAAAACAAGAAATTAGTCCATTCATTGCCTACACTACATGATGTTATTAAACAAAAATTAATGCCAAAAAGTACCATTATCAAAAAAGGTGTCTTGTTTTAATTTTTTAAACCCACCACCATAGAATGGTGGGGGGTATAATAAGTTTGTCATTCCGTTTGCAACACATCGAAATATCGATTTCCAACTATATATATACTTGATCAGGGAAAAAATCTAAGACGATATAAGCATGTCCGTCTGGCCGTCTGTTGTAATCACGTTTAAGCCTTCAATAATGGAGCTATCGTCCTGAAATTTGGCGCAGAATCGTCTTTTGTCTGCACGCAGGTAAAGTTCGGAGATGGGCTATATCGGTCCAGGTTTTGATATAGCTCCCATATAAAGCGATCGCCCGATTTGGGGTCTTGGGCTTATAAAAGCCACAAAGAGATGTACCGAAAATAGTGAGTATCGGACCATGTTTTGATATAGTCCCCACATATAACCCATGTCCCGATTTTTATTCTTGGGCTTCTAGAATCCGTAGTTTTTATCCAATTAGCCTAAAATTGGAGATCTAGAGGTACTCTACGACCATAACCGATCTCCCGATTTTACTTCTTGAGCTTCTAGAATCCGTAGTTTTTATTCAATTTGCCTGAAATTGGAAATCTAGAGGTATTCTAGGGCTTTAAAGAGGTGTGGGGAAAATGGTGATTATCGGACCATGTTTTGATATAGCCCCCATATAGACCGATCTCCCGATTTTACTTCTGAAATTGGAAATCTAGAGGTATTCTAGGGCTTTAAAGAGTTGTGTAGAAAATGGTGATTATCGGACCATGTTTTGATATAGCCCCCATATAGACCGATCTCCCGATTTTACTTCTTGAGCTTCTAGAATCCGTAGTTTTTATTCAATTTGCCTGAAATTGGAGATCTAGAAGTACTCTACGACCATAAAGAGGTGTGTCGAAAATGGTGATTATCGGACCATGTTTTGATATAGCCCCCATATAGACCGATCTCCCGATTTTACTTCTTGAGCTTCTAGAATCCGTAGTTTTTATTCAATTTGCCTGAAATTGGAAATCTAGAGGTATTCTAGGGCTTTAAAGAGGTGTGTAGAAAATGGTGATTATCGGACCATGTTTTGATATAGCCCACATATAGACCGATCTCCCGATTTTACTTCTTTAGCTTCTAGAATCTGTAGTTTTTATTCAATTTGCCTGAAATTGGAGATCTAGAGATACTCTACGACCATAAAGAGGTGTGTCGAAAATGGTGATTATGGGACCATGTTTTGATATAGCCCCCATATAGACCGATCTCCCGATTTTACTTCTTGAGCTTCTACAATCCGTAGTTTTTATTCAATTTGCCTGAAATTGGAGATCTAGAGGTATTCTAGGACCATATCTAGGGCCGAATATATTGTGTATCGGTCCAGTTTTTGATATGGTACCCTTATAGACCGGCAATCCGATTTGGGGTCTAGATTCTAGAACTACAATAGATGTGTTGAATACTGTGTGTGTGCCTCCACGTTTTGGCATAGCCTCCATTAGTCCAATCGGACCAAAATTGATCCAAACAATTATTGAATTTTGACCGATGGTCAGACCAAGTGGAATTTGGTTGATTTTGGTCCATTTTCGTAAAATCGCCCATTTTGCAAATTTTTTCAAATTTTGACAACATTTGCTGCAGAATTAAAATTTTGACAAACATTTCTATAGAAATAAAATTTTAACAAAATTTTCATTGAAATAAAATTTTAACAAATTTTTCATAGAAATAAAATGTTGTACAGAAATAAGCTTAAAAATGTTGTATAGATATAATAAAGGGTGATTTGTTAAGAGCTTGATAACTTTTTTAAAAAAAAAAAACGCATAAAATTTGCAAAATCTCATCGGTTCTTTATTTGAAACGTTAGATTGGTCCATGACATTTACTTTTTGAAGATAATTTCATTTAAATGTTGACCGCGGCTGCGTCTTAGGTGGTCCATTCGGAAAGTCCAATTTTGGGCAACTTTTTCGAGCATTTCGGCCGGAATAGCCCGAATTTTCTTCGGAAATGTTGTCTTCCAAAGCTGGAATAGTTGCTGGCTTATTTCTGTAGACTTTAGACTTGACGTAGCCCCACAAAAAATAGTCTAAAGGTGTCAAATCGCATGATCTTGGTGGCCAACTTACCGGTCCATTTCTTGAGATGAATTGTTCTCCGAAGTTTTCCCTCAAAATGGCCATAGAATCGCGAGCTGTGTGGCATGTAGCGCCATCTTGTTGAAACCACATGTCAACCAAGTTCAGTTCTTCCATTTTTGGCAACAAAAAGTTTGTTAGCATCGAACGATAGCGATCGCCATTCACCGTAACGTTGCGTCCAACAGCATCTTTGAAAAAATACGGTCCAATGATTCCACCAGCGTACAAACCACACCAAACAGTGCATTTTTCGGGATGCATGGGCAGTTCTTGAACGGCTTCTGGTTGCTCTTCACTCAAATGCGGCAATTTTGCTTATTTACGTAGCCATTCAACCAGAAATGAGCCTCATCGCTGAACAAAATTTGTCGATAAAAAAGCGGATTTTCTGCCAACTTTTCTAGGGCCCATTCACTGAAAATTCGACGTTGTGGCAGATCGTTCGTCTATTCTGATGAAATGTCAAAGCATACTGAGCATCTTTCTCTTTGACACCATGTCTGAAATCCCACGTGATCTGTCAAATACTAATGCATGAAAATCCTAACCTCAAAAGAATCACCCTTTATTAATCAAAAATTTTGTAAAAATTTTAAAAAGAAATAAAATTTTGCTATAACTGTTTGTAGAAAAAGATTTTCGATAAATGTTCTACAGAAATAAAATGTTGGCAAAATTTTCTATAGAAACTCAATTTAGCTAAATTTTCAATAGAAATAAACTTCGGCTACATTTTCTACAGAAATAAAATTTGGCGAAATTTTCTATAGAAATTGGGGGCTATATATAAAGGTTTGTCCCAAATACATACATTTAAATATCACTCGATCTGGACCGAAGTCGATAGACTTCTGCAAAATGTATAGCCTTAAAATTTAAGTCGGCTAATGCACTAGGGTGGAACACAATGTTAGTAAAAAAATATGGGAAACATTTAAATCTGAAGCAATTTTAAGGAAACTTTGCAAAAGTTTATTTATGATTTATCGCTCGATATATATGTATTAGAAGTTTAGGAAAATTAGAGTCATTTTTACAACTTTTCGACTAAGCAGTGGCGATTTTACAAGGAAATTGTTGGTATTTTGACCATTTTTGTCGAAATCAGAAAAACATTTATATGGGAGCTATATCTAAATCTGAACCGATTTCAACCAAATTTGGCACGCATAGCTACAATGCTAATTTTTCTCCCTCTGCAAAATTTCAACTAAATCGGAGTTAAAAATTGGCCTCTGTGGTCATATGAGTGTAAATCGGGCGAAAGCTATATATGGGAGATATATCTAAATCTGAACCGATTTCAACCAAATTTGGCACGCATAGCTACAATGCTAATTCTACTCCCTGTGCAAAATTTCAA
This sequence comes from Haematobia irritans, assembly GCF_050003625.1. NCBI lineage: Eukaryota > Metazoa > Arthropoda > Insecta > Diptera > Muscidae > Haematobia > Haematobia irritans. Next base: position 108,138,505 of record NC_134398.1, on the reverse strand, counting down.
TTAAATCGGAGTTAAAAATTGGCCTCTGTGGTCATATGAGTGTAAATCGGGCGAATGCTATATATGGGAGATATATCCAAATCTGAACCGATTTCACCCAAATTTGGCACGCATTGTTACAATGCTAATTCTACTCCCTGTGCAAAATTTCAACTCAATCGGAGTTAAATATTGGCCTCTGTGGGCAAATGAGTGTAAATCGGGCGAAAGCTATATATGGGAGCATATCTAAATCTGAACCGATTTGGCTGATATTTTGCAAGTTTTTCGAGACCCATAAAATATTCGGATGTACTGGATTTGAGGAAGATCGGTTGATATACACGCCAATTATGACCAGATCGGTGAAAAATATATATGGCAGCTATATCTAAATCTGAACCGATTTTTTCCAAAATCAATAGGGATCATCTTTGAGCCGAAACAGGACCCTATACCAAATTTAAGGACAATCGGGCTAAAACTGCGAGCTGTACTTTGCACACAAAAATACATCAACAGACAGACAGACAGACAGACGGACAGACAGACGGACATCGCTAAATCGACTCAGAATTTAATTCTCCGTATACTAAAAGGTTGGTCTATGATTACTCCTTCTTGGCGTTACATACAAATGCACAAACTTATTATACCCTGTACCACAGTAGTGGTCAATATTTTATACAGAAATAAAATTTTGAAAATAAATTCTATCGAAGAAAAATTTTTATATTAATTTAATTTAGAAAGGTGGTCCATT